>NC_088228.1:27807837-28107837 GCF_036934945.1 Oncorhynchus masou masou
TTCCTGCAAGACATGAATGTCAGTGTTCTGCCATGGCCATCGAAGACCCCGGTTCTCAATCCCATTGAGAACGTCTTGGAACTGTTGGATTGGAGGGTGAGGGCGAGGGCCATTCCCCCCAGAAATGTCCGGGAACTTTCAGCTGCCTTGGTGGAAGAGTGGGGTAACATCTCACAGCAAGATCTGGTGCAGTCCATGAGGAGGAGATGCACTGCAGTACTTAATGCAGCTGGTGGCCACAGCAGATACTGACTGTTACTTTTTTATTTTGACCCCCCTTTGTTGAGGGACACATTATTCAATTTCTGTCAGTCACATGTCTGTGGAACTTGTTCAGTTTATGTCTCAGTTGTTGAATCTTGTTATGTTCATACAAATATTTACACATGGTAAGTTTTCTGAAAATTATGCAGTTGACAGTGAGAGGACGTTTCTTTTTTTGCTGAGTTTATTTGTTTGGCACTCTTGAAATGTAAAGTGACAGAATTAAGAACATGGGCTGTTCTTACAGTATTCTCCCTGTACACCAAGTCAGAACCATAGGATATACGGTATAATGGGGGCTTATCAGCAGACAATGAAAGCTCTTACAATTTTCGATGATGACATTTATCTAAAACAGGCTATAGACTACATTTGCACCACCTACTGTAGTCAGAATAGTAGGCTAAGTTGTGAGGGGAAAAGGGACCAAAATATTAGGCTGAGGCACATGGGCTACAAGCAGCTTACTACACAACATATACTTAGTATTACTTTCTTATCTACAGTATACATATCTCCCTGGTAAATTGGATAATTTATAATGCAGCATACAATACTTTTTGGACTTACCTTGTTGTGCTGTACTCACTTGAACAGGAAGGAGGTGTGGGGTCCTTCTTGTAGGCAAATTTTGTCATCAAACTTTGTTATCAAAGTCTGGCATTCTATGGATTTATGGTGTTTTCAAGACAACTGGGAAATCTGAAAAAAACAAGGTTGAATCATGATGTCAGTCATCTTCAGATCGGAGCTCTATAAAGAGGCTTGAGTTCCCGACTTGGAATTCTGAGTTGGATGACCGTTCAAAGCGTATTTTCCCAGTTGTCTTGAACTCACTGAAGTCTGAGATTTCATAGTTCTGAGTTTCCAGTTGTTTTGAACACAGCAGAAGTCAATGTTGAATGTTTACAATTTTAAGCTTAGAAAATAGACCATTAAAGACCACACACCCACTCCACTGAATAGCAGGCTAGTGATTGCTTTGCAATGCTTGCAGTAAGCCACTGATTCCTTCCAAACCACTCATTGTTGAATTTGCGATTTCCAACTAGTAATGTGTATGCACCCAAAACGTTTTATCTATAATTTATCTTCATAACTTCTTACAAGGGTTAAAAAGGATTTGCCAGTAGATTGTCAACTTGATTCATGATGATAATTGCCTGGTTGATAGCTAAGATTTTGAAAGTATGATGTTGACATGATAAGTCCAATCAAAGCTACAGTAAGGATAACAGGTTTTTTTAGTCACTTTATCTGTGGCCAATGATCTTGAGTCTTCTTGGATGGGCACTTCTAATGTAACTCTATGGCCCCACCCAGGGGTTTGAATTTTCGAGCTCTCCCCATAGATTTTGAGGTGACGTAGTGTCTCCATGAGTGACAGAACACTGAGCTAATCATGTCGCAACTAGAAAACATTACCAACCCCTGTGCTCTGTATTTTCTGCTGACTGCTCCACCACCACAGAAAACAATGAGTTAAACTTAAAACACCGACATTTTCGAGCTGCCTTTTCGAGCAAAAAAGAGACCATGTTTGCATGCGGCTGTCATAACTCAATGAAAAACAAATATTGTTTACAAACTGATATGTGACACGTATTAATGCCAAAAAAACATGCAAAACAGGCTTACCCCAAAAATATTTATTACCATTCAAAAGTTTGACACACCTACTCATTCAAGGGTTTTTCTTTATTTTGACTATTTTCTACATTGCAGAATAATAGTGAAGACATCAAAAGTATGAAATAACACATATGGAATCGTGTAGCAACCCAAAAAGTGTTAAACAAATCTACATATATTTTAGATTCTTCGAAGCAGCCACCCTTTGCCTTGATGACAGCTTTGCACACTCTTGGCATTCCTTTAACCAGCTTCACCTGGAATGCTTTTCCAACAGTGTTGAAGGAGTTTCCACAGCACTTGCTGATTTTCCTTCACTCTGCAGTCCAAATCATCCCAAACCATCTCAATTGGGTTGAGGTCAGGTGATTGCGGAGGCCAGGTCATCTGATGCAGCACTCCATCAGTCTCCTTCTTGGTCAAATAGCCCTTACACAGCCTGGTGTTGGGTCATTGTCCTGTTGAAAAACAAATGATAGTCCCACTAAGCGCAAACCAGATGGGATGGCATATTGCTAAAGAATGCTGTGGTAGCTATGCTGGTTAAGTGTGCATTGAATTCTAAATAAATCACAGACAGTGTCACCAGCAAAGCACCCCCACACCATCACACCTCCTCCTCCATGCTTCACGGTGGGCACCACACATGCGGAGATCATCCGTTCAACTACTCTGCGTCTCACAAAGACACAGCGGTTGAAATAAAAAATCTCAAATTGGGACTCATCAGACAAAAGGACAAAGTTCTACTGGTCTATGTCAATTGCTCGTGTTTCTTGACCCAAGCAAGTCACTTCTTATTATTGGTGTCCTTGAGTAGTTGTTTCTTTGCATCAATTCGACCCTACCCTGGGGCGGCAGGGTAGCCTAGTGGTTAGAGCGTTGGACTAGTAACCAGAAGGTTTCAAGTTCGTACCCCCGAGCTGACAAGGTACAAATCTGTCGTTCTGCTCCTGAACAGGCAGTTAACCCACAGTCCCTAGGCCGTCATCGAAAATAAGCATTTGTTCTAAACTCACTTGCCTACTTAAATAAAGGTAAAATGAAGGCCTGATTCACACAGTCTCCTCTGAACTGTTGATGTTGAGATGTGTCTGTTACTTGAACTCTGTGAAGCATTTATTTGGACTGCAATTTCTGAGGTGCAGTTAAGTCTAATGAACTTATCCTCTGCAGCAGAGGTAACTCTGGGTCTTCCTTTCCTGTGTACAGTCCTCGTGAGTGCCAGTTTCATCATAGCGCTTGATGGTTTTTGCGGCTGCACTTGAAGAAACTATCAAAGTTCTTGAAATTTTCCAAATTGATGGACATTCCTATCTTAAAATCAAATCAAATCAAATGTTATTGGTCACTTACACATGGTTAGCAGATGTTAATGCGAGTGTAGCGAAATGCTTGTGCTTCAAGTTTTGTCTGTGCATTAATATCTAACAAGAAATCTAACAAATTCACAACACCTACCTTATACACACAAATAAACACAAATGTAAAGAGATGAATAGAATATGTACAAATAAATATCTGGATGAGTGATTGTGTGCGGCATAGGCAAGATTCAGTAGATGGTATAGAATACAGTATTTACATATGAGATGAGTAATGTAGAATATGTAAACATTATTAGTGACGTTATTTTATGTGACTAGTGATACCTTTATTAATACTATTTATTTAAGTGGCCAGAGATTTGAGATTGTATGTTGGCAGCAGCCTCTCTATGTTAATGATGTCTGTTTAACAGTCTGATAGCCTTGAGATAGAAGCTGTTTTTCAGTCTCTCGGTCCCAGCTTTGATGCACCTGTACTAACCTTGCCTTCTGGATGATAGTGGGGTGAACAGGCAGTGGCTCGGGTGGTTGTTGTCCTTGATGGCCTTCCTGTGACATCAGGTGTTGTAGGTGTCCTGGAGGGCAGGTAGTTTGCCCCCGGTGATGTGTTGTGCAGACCGAACTACCCTCTGGAGAGCCTTGCGGTTGAGGGAGGTGCAATTGCCGTACCAGGTGGTGATACAGCCCGGCAGGATGCTCTCGATTGTGCATCTGTAAAAGTTTGTAAGTGTTTCAGATGAAAAGCTAAATAATGTTGGGCTGTCGTTTCTCTGTGCTTATTTGAGCTGTTCTTGCCATAATACAGACTTTTTCTTTTACCAAGTAGGGATAACTGCAGTATACCCCTTTTAACAAGGCACACCTGTTAATTGAAGAGCTGGCTGAGAGAATGCCAAGAGTATGCAAAGCCATCATCAAGGCAAAGGGTGGCTACTTTGAAGAATCTCAAATATAACATATATTTTAATCAACACTTTTTGGGTTACTACATGAGTCCATATCTTTTATTTCATAGTTTTGAGTATTATACAATGTAGAAAATAGTCAAAATAAAGACAAACCCTGGAATGAGTAGGTGTGTCCAAACTTTTGACTGGTACTATATATATTTAGCTTAACAGGTGGGGCTCAGAACAGGTGGGTTTCTGCTCCACCTGGCGTGAATGACGGGTCGCCACTGAAGTATACAGTGCTCATCACCTAGCTGTCACAGTCCGTTCTCTGTCTAACTCAGATGATAAGGATGTCACTGTCTGGTGGAATCAGGTGTGTCTCTACAGGTACCAGCTGTCTTCTGCCTGGCTCATAATCACTGTGATTCACAGTGAACACTGTATTTTGGGACTGGAGTAATTATCACACACACAGACACCCATAACACATTTCAGACAAGGTGTGCCTCATAATGCTGTTTATATTTGTTTTTAAAAAATACAACTGTCTAAATGTAAAGGGATATTAGATTTATTTAGTAAATCATATTTTTTATGTCAATGTCTGAATTGTAGTAGTGTACACTCCAATGTGCAGTGTCGTAGAGTGGAAAGCAAACATTGGAGTGATTTAAACGTTAAAGGAATGCCAAGCGTGTGCAAAGCTGTCATCAAGGCAAAGGGTGGCTGCTTCAAAGAATCTAAATTCTAAAATATATTTAGATTTGTTTAACACTTTTTTTTTCTTTTTTTTTAAATTGGAAATGCAGGTACCTCAAAAAATGTTGACTTTGTGTGTGTGTGTGTGTGTGTGTGTGTGTGTGTGTGTGTGTGTGTGTGTGTGTGTGTGTGTGTGTGTGTGTGTGTGTGTGTGTGTGTGTGTGTGTGAGAGATTGAGTGTGAAAGATCAGAGACAGACAGAAATAGTTGAGAGAGAGAGAGAGGGGTTAGGATAGACATGCAGCCAAACTGGTCGTGCACTGCCAATCGAAAGTGAAAACTTCCAAAAGTTCTCCAGGTTGTTCATAGCAGCACATGTAGCCAATAGGACATTGAGTAAGGGTTAGAGAGGGTTAGACAGGTTGTTAAAATGGACACACGCTCTTAGCATTGCTGACAATGAGAGAAGTGGGCGAGGGAGGGGGGGCAGACACAAAGGCCCAACCCTGTGCCACACCTACTATACTGTTGAGTGAGTCTGTAAGAGATTCATACATTCTGACTGGAGCCTTCCTACTGAACCCCTTAGACTTACCAACTTTCCATTCTAGAATCAGACATTAATTAACAGCAAATACAAAAAAACGAGGCATGGACATAACTGCAACTCATTGTCATCTTTCTGTTTACTATCTAATGATCCCAACCCCATCATGCTGGAGGGAGTCAGAGTGACACATCATGTCTGTTGAAGTCTTTGTTAGGAGATATTAGGTAGTGTTCAGTCCAGCTATTTCAGGGTGGCTCCCCACTGTACACATGACATTTGAAAACACAGGCGCGTTCAGTCTCGCTCTGGGGTTTGTTGGTGCAGTAAGGATTATTAGATCTAAGGAGGGAAAGAAAGGAGAAAAGCGAACACCATCACTCTATCTCTGCTGAAAAAAAACAAGGTGTGTCCCTTGGGTGTGGGGTGTGTTTGGCCCTTCAAGTCGAGAACCTGGTTCTGATTATGCATACAGTAGAGAAGAAATGAGGTAGAACTGTTTGGTACATTGCAAAATAGAAATGTTACTGTCGTTGTTGTTTTCACCCAAAAATACACTGCGAAGTGTCTACACACCTCCCTACCCATAGCAGAGATTGGTTATAAACATTTCAGTATTGGTTATAAACATTGAATGACCTTATATTAATAGCCTAGCCCTAGGAGGACACTCATTAACACCCATTAACACCTCTGAAGGATAAAGGTAACTGGCCAAAATAAACACTTGTGTAAATTAGGGATATAAAGTATATTGAAAGCAGGTGCTTCCACACAGTGTGGTTCCTTAGTTATTTAAGCAATTAACATCATATCATGGGTAATGTATAAAAGAGCATAGGGGGTTTAAAAGTGTGTTTGTGTCCTTGTGTGTCAGTCACCAGATCTCAACCCAATGTAACACTAAATAAGAATTAGTTCTTAACTGACTTGCATAGTTAAATAAATGTTAAATGTACTTTTTTTATTTTTTTATTTTTATCTGAGAGATTCTGGAGCACGCCTGAGTCAGCGTTTTCCAGCACCATCAACAAAACACCAAATGATGGAATTTCTAATAGAAGAATGGTGTTGCATCACTCCAATGGACTTCCAGACACTTTTAGACTCTATGCCAAGGTGCATTGAAGCTGTTCTGGCAGCTTGTGGTGGCCCAACACCCTATTAAGACACTTTATGTTGGCGTTTCCTTTATTTTGGCAGTTACCTGTATATGCACATGCCAAAAACTCTTCATTCTAAACATTGTCCGTTCAATAAGAAACACGAATCATGGATTCTGCTGCTCCATACATATCAAAGAGATATCTCATGATACAGAGATAGAACCAGTGGTGTAGCGGAGGGTAAACACAAGCAAACACCGTTTAATCACCTTTTTTTTGCATGACAGTTTACCCACCTTTTGGGGGATTGTATTTCATGAAAAACAGGTACCACTATTTTAGCAGGGAGTATATGTAGCGTTACTTGTTTTCACTGTGACCAGCTATTACTGGACGTAGACACTGGAAGTAGTGGCTATGACCACACACGCACGCACACACACACGCACGCACGCACGCACGCACGCACGCACACACACACACACACACACACACACACACACACACACACACACACACACACACACACACACACACACACACACACACACACACACACACACACACACACACCAGAGAGAGTGCACTCGATCCATTAGGGATCGACACATAGCAGATTTAAACACCAGAGGGCAGAATATGTCCAAAAAAAATCTTTTCTCAGACACATTGTTTAAAAAGAGACACATGACTCAGTTGTTTTATCTTCTGGCCAAAATAAGGATGTCTGGCCACTATCTATTTAAGATGGAGTGTTTGATAACATTGAACATGTGAGTGTCATATTGTCGAAGGTTTTGTAAAGCACTTCAGATCAGCTTCACTTGTTCCAGCAATCAACTATTCGCTTGTGTGACGTTGCTGTCTTGTGATAACTCTATGATTTAGCCCAATGTTATTCAAGCCGGGGTCACGGAGGGACTGCAATGGGGTCACTAAAAAGGAACAGAAGATTAAGATTACAGATTATTGTATGGGACAATATACAAATGTTTTTGAGAAAGATCATTTGAAAAATCCAATTGTGTAAACGTATGTATTGGTTTCTTTTCATTTTAATAAGAGATGAAAATGTAATGAATTGAGGGTTATTTGTTGATGTAAAAATGACCGATTTTAAGGTTGTGTCATTATATTTGGGGTGGGGTCAAGAGAAATTATTGTGGAAAGAAATTGGTCCCCAGAAATTCTGCGAAAAAATGGGGTCCCCGCTGAAGAAGTTTGAATACCACTGATATCGCACGTAGGTGTTCCAATTCTCCCATACTGGAGCACAGCTTAACCTCTGCCGCAGACTGGGTGTGTACTGCCCTCTCTCCTCCATTACTCTATCCTAATTTCCCTTTAAAGCCTGCTGCTCAGACACACCTGTACGCTATGTGTGTCTAAATCTAATTTATTCGACCTAATAAAACCAATTCCCATATTAAAGTATTTTGTTTTTTTTTATGTTTGCAGACAGAAAATATAATTGTACCAACGAATTTATTGTATAATAATCACTTGTCCATTTGAGCATTTAGTTTGGGAAAAAGTGACAAATTCTTTGCACAGCTATCCGTCATATTCCCAGCAGAAAAAAGTTACCCCCAAATATAATGAACAAAAGGGCGTTACAGCAGCCTACTGTCTGTCTTCGTTTAAGACACTTTGGCGCTAGGAGTGGTCTGTCCAAAAACGACACTCCTCCGTGTTCTCACACTAGTAACTACAATATCTGCGCGACAGGAGACGTCGGAGAGGGTGGGCGTAGGGACGAACTCCTCCGATGTTTAGGACTATATTTCTTTCAAGACCGTTTACCTTTTTTTTTAAACACATTGTAAATCAGAAACTGTATTTGAAATTAGTATGTACGGCTCTCAAAATAGACTTCCGACAATGAGTCGGAGGACTAATTCTCGACCAGACCTGACAAGCGGCACTCAGTTCGTCGTTGGTGGAAACAGCTATCAACAGGAATATGGAGACGGATACAACTATTCACAAACTTTCTCCAAAACGTCCATGGGGGGAGGTGGTGGAGGCTACGGAGGGGGACTTGGAGGGGGGGCAAGGTATGTGCACCTTGCATTCAGAATTAGGCTAAAGGTTGATTAAGGAGAGGATACAAATTGGACCAATGGTTAATGACTAGTTTATTGTGAATCTGATGAATAAATGCATTGTATATAGACGGTGAAAAAAAAATCTAACTTTTTTGGTCAAATACATCAATTCAACATTGGATCAGCATTTTTAATCATAGTGAATTCGGGGATTATCCCCGACCAGAAGTCAAACCGGGTTCCAGCAACTGTCTAGCCAACACCTTAATCGTTAGGCCAAGAGGTCCGAATCACGCGTTTAGGTGGCTAGGTGTTGGTTTGACAGTAGCTGGACCAGGGTTCGCGTACCGGTTGTGGCGCCTCTTGAGCAGAAATGTGCAGTATTTCTGTTGTAAGTATTTGAAATATATATTTCAATTACTTCTGACTATTTCGTCATTTGAAATACATTGGCCTGAACTACACTCTAGTGTATTTTGTAACAATATACTTTCGAGAGCTGTAATTTGTACTTTCACTCTGCATTGGTGTCAGAGTTCTGAAGGCACTATGGTGTGATAAGAGCCTCTGCTAAATGAACTAAATAAAAAATACATGATTGCAAAGCATGCTTAGTATTATTCTAATATGCTTCGCCCTGAAACAATACCAATAATAACACCCAGTGTGCTTTGCAGCTCATTTAGGAATGTTCATTTTCACATATATATTTACATATTGATCATTTAGCAGACACTTATCCAGCGTGACTTACAGTCAGAGTATTCAACTAAGATAGATAAACAACAACATATCACAGTCACTGTCAACATTTATGTAATATGTTACTGAGAACGTTGTTAGGCTGGCTATTTGAAAATGTATTTTTGTATTCTAAAATACAAAATTCATGTATTCTAATTAAATACATTACAAAATACAAGTATTTTGTAGTTTATTTTGATACATTGATCTTTATGGTATTTTGGAATATTAAATACTGAATATATACACTGTTTAGACTTAATTAAGATGAATCATATTACATTGAAACTAGGCCTATCTTTGATATTAGGAATCACATTATTACATTATGATTAGCATTATACAAAGTACTGTTTTACATTATGTATTAAATGACAAAACTACACTCACAATAGTGGTCATTGCCCTGATTCTATACATTATCCAGTTAACCCACTTTTCTTCTGCTACATTATCCAGAATACAATCACAGATTATTCAACTCAACACATATTCTGGGTCAAAGTCGATAGATTGAGATCTGAGATCGATATTTGACTGTGTTCAAGAGTGAAAAGTGTTGGAAACTTGCTACACACACATACCCCTGAACTTGATCCTCCCCCAGAACGTGATGTCACCTCACGATGTCACGTACCTTGTTGTTATTGTTAATATTAATATAATGCCAATATAATGGATGTGTTGTGTTGCAATGTCGCAAACACTGATGGTGTGTTCTTTGTTTTGTCATGTTTAGTGTGCAGAGCATCCAACACAAAGCTTCCTTCCTGCAAAGCCAGTGTCATGAGTACCTGCAGAGAGTACAGCAGATTCTCCAGGCAGTAAGTACCTTACACAGGTCAATTACGGATAGAAACACACATACATGTGTGGATGCACATGCCCACACACAAACATGTTTGGTTGTGGAATAGCAGCATTAAAATGGGTTTAGCTTTAGCATAATAATTCATCTTCCACTTACAAAATATAAAGCCATATTTTTTTGAATTATCCAGGATGTTTCTATGTAAACAGGAGGATTTTGCAATGCTGTTTTCTTTTCTGTGTTGATGCAACATTGGTAGCAGCTGTCTTCAGCTGTACTGATAATATTGCACTCCTCTAGAATTACTGCCCTGAAAAGTGCTGTTTGCCTTCTCGTCCGTGAATAGTCCATTATTATTTCCCCTCCCTGAAGTGTTTTCAGCCATTATGAGTCATAATGGTGTGGTCTTTTTGACCTTGCTGGTCTTCCTGGTTGTCTTTTCCCAAACTCGGTCCTCATGACCCCAAGGGGTGTGCGTTTCGTTTTTTTGCCCTAGCACTGGGGTGACAGGCAACCTAGTGGTTAGAGCGTTGGCCCAGTAAACAAAGGTTGCTGGATCAAGTCCCTGAGCTGACAAGGTAAAAATCTGCCTTTCTGCCCTTAACCCACTTGTCCTCTGTAGGTTGTCATTGTAAATAAGAATTTGTTCTTATTAACTGACTTGTCTAGTTAAATTAAGGTTAAATTATTTAAAAAATCCACAGCGGATTCAAATAATCAAAGCTTCATGATTTGTTAATTATTTGGATCAGCTGTGTAATGCTGGGGGGGGGGGGGGTGCTCCCTTTGGGGTCCCTAGGGCAGAGTTTGGGAAATGCTGGTGTAGTGTGTACCACAGCAGGTTGGTGGCACCTTAATTAGGGAGGACGGACCCGTGGTAATAGCTGCAGCTGATTAAGTGGGATGGTTTCCATGTGTTTGATGTTGCTTCGTTCTAGCCATTATTATGAGCCGTCCTCCCCTCAGAAGCCCCCACTGGTGTGTACCGTGTACTGTGTTGCCATGTTCAGGTGTTAGGCGGTTGTCTTGTTGGCTGTTTTGGTGTGCTTACCATGTTGACATAGTAGCTTACTGGGCAGTCTTGTGGACAGTGTGGGTGTATTGACAGTACTGTGTTGACTGTGTGTGTGTGTGTGTGTATTGTTGTACTGACCATATGATTGTCCTCCCCCAGGGTGGTCCAGCGGGGGAGGTGGACAAGCTAATGAGTATGTCTTCTGAGGCCATAGACCAGCTGAAGGGATGTGCCATGGAGCTGCAGCACATGAAACAACCCAAAGACAACATCATCAAGAGGTAAAACAGAGAAAGAGATGGAGAGACAGAGAAAGAGAGAGCTAGCGAGAGTGTGCTCATGTGTTTGTGTGTGTGAAAGAGAGAGAGAGAGATTGTGTGTGTTTGATACATTCATTTGCATACGTGTTTGCATTTACATTTGTGCTCAAAAACAGATGGGACGAATCCACTCTTATCTTTCATGTCTGACATTTGCTGTCTCACCCTCCCTACAGCATACAGCATCTCCAGAACATGCAGAGTGGGATCACCTCCTCCATCACTGGCTCGACCCAGAGGAAGAGCAGGGGCAGCATTGGCTGGGAAGAGAGGGGGAGGACCTACACTGATGCCATGTCTTGGATCGGCCAACAGAAGGTATTCAATCTAGAAAAATTATGCAGGTTTAATTGCAGGTTATCTACCGATTCCCCCTCAAGGTGATTGCAAAGGTTGAAATAGATGACTGCATCACTCTGGAACTCACCCCCTAGACATGCCATCCTTCTCTCGAAGCTCCAAACCGGTTTAGAGCAGTAGGATAGATAGTTTGAGTGTGTGCGTGTGTGTGTGTGTGTGTGTGCAGGGAGGTTGGAGCATGACACCAATCTTATCACAGATTCTGGCCTGCTGAAACTCAAACCACTACGATGCAAAAACATAAGCTCCTCAGAAAGAGAGCGAGAGATAGAGAGGGGGGGACTTACAGAGAGCGAATGAAGGGGGGAGGGAAAAGAGAGAGAGGGAGAGTGATGAAAGAGAAACGACAAACAAGGGGGAGAGAACACATACCAGAGAGAGAGAGAGAGAGGGAGAGATTGAGCAGTAGAGAGTGAAAAAGGGGCAAAAGAAGGAGAGGAATGTGAAATCTAACACTCACTACTGACAGTGTTGTGGAACATGACTGTTAGACTGATGACTTACATGCCTATGCGAACACACCCTGCATGCTTCCAACTAAATCTGCTCAGTCACACACACACACCACTCCCTACCCCTCCCTATTTGGGGTGGCAGGTAGGCTAGTGGTTAGAGTTGGGCCAGTAACTGAAAGGTTGCTGGATCGAATCCCCGAGCTGACACGCTGAACAAGGCAGTTAACCCACTGCTCCTACGCCGTCATTTTAAATAAGAATTTGTTCTTAACCGACTTGACTAGGTAAATGAAAAATGACATCCCTATGTCTCACTCCTTATCTATCATTATCTCAGAAGTTTTTCTTTCCCAGATGTCTGTCCTTCTGACTTGTCACTGTGTTGTGTTGTGTACACTCTCTCCTTCTCTTTAGCAAGTCAAGTTGACAGGAGTATTTGGCAACAGTAAAACAGCAACAATGAAAACGTTTCTCTTTCGTGACCCTATTTGAGCCATCACATACCCTCTCTCCCTACCCACATACCCTCTCTCCCCACCCACATACCCTCTCCCCACCCACATACCCTCTCTCCCTACCCACATACCCTCTCCCTACCCACATGCCCTCTCTCCCTACCCACATACCCTCTCTCCCTACCCACATACCCTCTCTCCCCACCCACATACCCTCTCTCCCCACCCACATACCCTCTCTCCCCACCCACATACCCTCTCTCCCCACCCACATACCCTCTCTCCCTACCCACATACCCTCTCTCCCCACCCACATACCCTCTCTCCCTACCCACATACCCTCTCTCCCCACCCACATACCCTCTCTCCCTACCCACATACCCTCTCTCCCTACCCACATACCCTCTCTCCCCACCCACATACCCTCTCTCCCCACCCACATACCCTCTCTCCCTACCCACATACCCTCTCTCCCCACCCACATACCCTCTCTCCCTACCCACATACCCTCTCTCCCCACCCACATACCCTCTCTCCCCACCCACATACCCTCTCTCCCTACCAACATACCCTCTCTCCCCACCCACATACCCTCTCTCCCCACCCACATACCCTCTCTCCCCACCCACATACCCTCTCTCCCCACCCACATACCCTCTCTCCCCACCCACATACCCTCTCTCCCCACCCACATACCCTCTCTCCCCACCCACATACCCTCTCTCCCCACCCACATACCCTCTCTCCATACCAACATACCCTCTCTCCCCACCCACATACCCTCTCTCCCCACCCACATACCCTCTCTCCCCACCCACATACCCTCTCTCCCCACCCACATACCCTCTCTCCCTACCCACATACCCTCTCTCCCCACCCACATACCCTCTCTCCCCACCCACATACCCTCTCTCCCCACCCACATACCCTCTCTCCCCACCCACATACCCTCTCTCCCCACCCACATACCCTCTCTCCCCACCCACATACCCTCTCTCCCTACCCACATACCCTCTCTCCCTACCCACATACCCTCTCTCCCCACCCACATACCCTCTCTCCCCACCCACATACCCTCTCTCCCCACCCACATACCCTCTCTCCCCACCCACATGCCCTCTCTCCCCACCCACATACCCTCTCTCCCCACCCACATACCCTCTCTCCCCACCCACATACCCTCTCTCCCTACCCACCTACCCTCTCTACCTACCCACATGCCCTCTCTCCCCACACACATACCCTCTCCCGCTACCCACATACCCTCTCTCCCCACCCACATACCCTCTCCCGCTACCCACATACCCTCTCTCCTCACCCACATACCCTCTCCCGCTACCCACATACCCTCTCTCCCCACCCACATACCCTCTCTCCCTACCCACATACCCTCTCTCCCCACCCACATACCCTCTCTCCCCACTCACATACCCTCTCTCCCTACCCACATACCCTCTCTCCCTACCCATATACCCTCTCTCCCCACCCACATACCCTCTCTCCCTACCCACATACCCTCTCTCCCTACCCACATACCCTCTCTCCCCACCCATATACCCTCTCTCCCTACCCACATACCCACTCTCCCCACCCACATACCCTCTCTCCCCACCCACATACCCTCTCTCCCTACCCACATACCCTCTCTCCCCACCCACATACCCTCTCTCCGCAGCCACATACCCTCTCTCCCCACCCACATGCCCTCTCTCCCCACCCACATACCCTCTCTCAATACCCACATGCCCTCTCTCCCTACCCACATACCCTCTCTCCCCACCCACATACCCTCTCTCCCCACCCACATACCCTCTCTCCCCAACCACATACCCTCTCTCCCCACCCACATACCCTCTCCCGCTACCCACATACCCTCTCCCGCTACCCACATACCCTCTCTCCCCACCCACATACCCTCTCTCCCCACCCACATACCCTCTCTCCCCACCCACATACCCTCTCTCCCCACCCACATACCCTCTCTCCCTACCCCACATGCCCTCTCTCCCCACCCACATGCCCTCTCTCCCCACCCACATGCCCTCTCTCCCTACCCACATACCCTCTCTCCCTACCCACATGCCCTCTCTCCCTACCCACATACCCTCTCTCCCCACCCACATACCCTCTCTCCCCACCCACATACCCTCTCTCCCCACCCACATACCCTCTCTCCCTACCCACATGCCCTCTCTCCCCACCCACATGCCCTCTCTCCCCACCCACATGCCCTCTCTCCCTACCCACATACCCTCTCTCCCTACCCACATACCCTCTCTCCCTACCCACATACCCTCTCTCCCTACCCACATGCCCTCTCTCCCTACCCACATGCCCTCTCTCCCCACCCACATACCCTCTCTCCCTACCCACATACCGTCTCTCCCCACCCACATACCCTCTCTCCCTACCCACATACCCTCTCTCCCCACCCACATACCCTCTCTCACTACCCACATACCCTCTCTCCCCACCCACATGCCCTCTCTCCCCACCCACATACCCTCTCCTACCTCTATATTCACTGTGACAGTGTAGCTCACCGAATAGACATTTGTGCATACCAACTTACAAACATAAATGCATTTAAAAAAGGGTGGGGAAAGAAAACAAAAGGAAGGAGAGAAGAAAAAGGGAGTGCAGTTCTGTAGAAACTGTCTGGGGGTGGTGTGGTGGCCAACCATCCCAGCTAGTTTCTACTGAGCACAGCGCTCTCCCTTTTCATTATCAAAGATGAGTGGAGTGAAGTGAACTCTCTACAGGGGGAATAGGTGGAATAGTTTCCTGCTGATGCCAGACACACTGACAGTGGGAACAGTTAATTATGATTTACTACCATCTAGAGGATGGAGTTAGGAAACACATTTATTTAGGCTTCCATACAAACAGATGTGGTTTCAGTAGCACGTTGTCACTGTCCTACAGCTTATATGGAAATATTCAATAGAATTGCTAAATAAATGACACCAAATTGTACTTTTGTTATTCAGTAATAATAATGTAATGAATCTTTTGGTGGCATGCTGTTTCGCAGTGTCGCTGTGGTAAAGTAAGCCGTATCTCTCCTGTGTGTCTGTCTGTATGCAGCGTCTGATCGAGACGTCTCCGTGGGGTGAGGACGCAGCCGCCATCGAGCAACAGATCCTGAACCAGAACAAGTTCCACAGCTCTATACAGAGGAGCCAAGAGGTGGAACGTGCCAGAGATGAGCTGGTACGTACTGTAGAGTTGACTGTAACTTGGGCCCAGAGTTCCTCCTGGTCAGGTCACATGGTTCACATATAACCTACTGATTGTCTGTGTCTTTACTTAGGCCCAAAATGATGACAAGGGTGGCCTTCATTCCCTACAGCAAGAATGGGACAGTCTTCAGGTATGAGTCCATATTAACAACAATCAATTGAACAAAATACAATGATTTGATCGTTAATTTCTTCAGAGTTATGATTAGTGTATTAACATTGAACTCTTCTCCTCTGTCAGAAAATGTCATTTGCTCGTACGGGCCAGCTGAGAGAGCTGCAGAACATGATCGAGGAGATCTCCAGGGCCATCATGTGGGTCAACGAGAGAGAGGAGGAGGAGCTGGTGTTCAACTGGGGAGACAAGAACATCGACGTCTACATCCCCAAGAAACAGGAAAGCTACTCCGTAAGGCTTTACACTGACATAATATCAGTTCTGAACACTCATTGGTCTCATGTTACACTTCCTAGTTTCGTTTTCACTTTGCTAACTATTTACAAACTAACATGGGAACAACGGACATCAAAGTCCTTGCACTGGTTACCATGAGTAGACACGCCTAGATTCCTATGCTGTAGAGGCCTTTTTGAAGGTCCTCGCGCTGTCTCTTTCCAGAAACTGATGAGTGCCCTGGAGGTAAAGGAGAAGGAGCTAAACAAACTGAAGCAAAAAGTCGATGGCCTCCTGAAGAACAATCACCCAGCCTCAGACAAGATCGAGGTCAGAGTCGCTTTACCCTTAGCTCGGGTTGAACATTTCCCCAACGTTCCCAAAATCCACAGGTTTTCTAGAAATTCAGGTTGGAAGATTCCTGGAATCAGACGTGTAAACACAGGAAAACCTGGGAATTTGGGGAAAGTTACCGGCATTATGCAACCCTACCCTTCGCCTCCCATAAGTAGTGAAGTGGAAACATCAGTTTGTTCTAGACTATTTATGGAGGTGCTGCTAGCTAAAAGGCGGTGTTTGTTCCCCAGGCCTACATGGACACTCTGCAGACCCAGTGGAGCTGGCTCCTCCAGATCACCAAGTGTATTCATGTCCATCTGAAGGAGAACGCTGCCTACAGTCAGGTGAACACACAAGGGCATACTTCCATAAACACACAGACGCACACACACACACGATGCTGCTTAAAAGCTACCATAGGTCATTTTTTACTAAACTTACCGCTCCACTTCAGTTCTTCAAGGAGGCCAATGAGACCTACAGCAAGCTGCAGAAGGAGCATGAGAACATCCGTAAGAAGTTCACCTGTGATAAAGGAACATCTCTGGAGAACCTCACTGAGCTCCTCAGGAACCTTGAGGTAGCTAAAATTGACTGACACCTGGGAATGTTTCTACAGGATCTCTCCCACAACTCTCATGATATCAACAAATAGTTGACATGAGTATGATGGACGTGGAGTGAGCATCTTTGCTATATATTAGACAACCCTCCTTACTACTTATACAGATGCAGGATCTTAAGTTGATCCCCCTGTTGCAGGTGAATTTATTTGCAATCCAGGAAATGTGAAACGTTCAGTGTATTTGAGGTTTAAAAAGGCTTCTGAAGTTCCAAACGAAAAATGTGTCAAACCCTACAAAAATGTCCATTAATTATAATCCACATAATAATTCACATTTCCTGTTGCTGCCGGATTATTTTCCTGCTGTTACAAACTGGCTCAAATTAAGATCCAATATCTGTGTGTTGTTGAGTGTAACTCCTTCCCTCATATGTTAGCAAGGCAAACCGCTCCGGCTTGTTTATTTTTTTTTGCATGTGCGCAACAGAATGCAAATGACATTCAGTTATATTGCAATTGTTTAGGGTGGTTCATGTGTCCCAAGACATGATTGATATGTAACTGAATTATTGTTGGTGAGAAAGTTGCAGATATAAAACTAGTTTTTTCAATGGGAGGACAAGTAGCTTTAGGGATAACTATAGGACTATTGGACCTGTCTCCGTGACCTTTATATGACGTGTGTTTGTCCCCAGAGAGAGAAGGAGACGATCATGGAGAATAAGAGGCAGGTCAAAAACCTGGTCAACAAGTCCAAGAGCATCGTGAGGCTGAGACCACGTAACCCTGAGGAGAAGAGTAGTAGTCCTAGTCCTGTTATAGTACAGGCCCTGTGTGACTTCAAGCAAGACCAGGTCAGACAGACACACACACAACACGCACACAGATAAGAAAAAACACAGATTCTAAATTATTAACCCATGATCTTATGTAGCAGATGCACATTTTTGTGTATATGCTTGTATACTACACTGCTTGTGTACTACCACTACCACCACCAACACACACGTACAATATTTGCAGAGAAGAACTGGAACAATAGCGAGTTTACACTGTTTTGCATGTGTTCTTTGTGTCCATCAGAAAGGGATCTTCAAGGGGGACGAGGGCATCCTGACGGACAACACCCAGCGCAGTAAGTGGCACGTGACGGGTCCTGGAGGTCTGGACATGCTGATCCCATCTGTGTGCCTCCTCATCCCCCCTCCCAACCCCCTCAGCATTGGACTGGCCAACAAGTAAGACTCCCTCAACATCCACGCTGTCTGGCTCTCTGACATTACTGCCATAACTCTGCCATAAAAATGACATTACAATACATAATAAAAACTCATTAAAGCTGGTGTCAGATGAGATCAACTGACTTCCTACTATTATGACACAAACACATCATTGATTAGTAACTGATCCTATGTTGTGTGTTGCAGGAATGAGCAGTACTACGAGGCCATCATGGGCATCTGGAATCAGCTCTACATCAACATCAAGAGCCTCATCTCCTGGCAGTACTGTGTTAAAGACATCAACCACATTAACTCTCTCACCCTCACCATGGTAAGGCCTTACACAAGACTACCACTTACACAGCGGCCCTCATCTGCTAGATGTACTACACAGCATCTGTCACATAATACAATAGCACTGTACTCACAATGTGAACAGGGAACAAAGGTTTTAGGAAGCAAATATCCTACATTACCATTTGGAGATAAGATCTATTAACTTGTGTTTTAGAAATGTCAAGTGTTGGTCTTATTCATACGTTATTGTTTAACTCTAACATCTCAATATTTTTCATCCACAACAAGAAGTAAGTACAGTTGGAGTCGGAAGTTTACTTACACCGTAGCCAAATACATTTAAACTCAGTTTTTCACAATTACTGACATTTAATCCTAGTAAAAATTCCCTGTCTTAGGTCAGTTAGGATCACCACTTTATTTTAAGAATGTGAAATGTCAGATTAACAGTAGAGAGGATGATTTATTTCAGCTTTTATTTCTTTCATCACATTCCCAGTGGGTCAGAAGTTCACATACATTCGTATTTGGTGGCATCACCTTTAAATTGTTTAACTTGGGTTAAACGTTTCGAGGTAGCCTTCCACAAGCTTCCCACAATGAATTGGGTGAATTTTGTCCATTCCTCCTGACCGAGCTGATGTAACTGAATCAGGTTTGTAAGCCTCCTTGCTCGCACACGTTTTTTCAGTTCTGCCCACAAATTGTCTATGGGATTGAGGTCAGGGCTTTGTGATGGCCACTCAAATACCTTGACTTTGTTATCCTTAAGCGATTTTGCCATAACTTTGGAAGTATGCTTGGGGTCATTGTCCATTTGGAAGACCCATTTGCAACCAAGCTTGAGATATTGCTTCAATATATCCACATAATTTACCTTCCTCATGAAGCCATCTATTTTGTAAAGTGCACCAGTCCCTCCTGCAGCAAAGCACCCCCACAACATGATGCTGCCACCCCCGTGCTTCACGGTTGGGATGGTTTTCTCCGGCTTGTAAGCCACCACCTTTTTCCTCCAAACATAACGATGGTCACTATGGCCAAACTGTTCTATTTTTGTTTCATCAGGCCAGAGGACTTTTCTCCAAAATGTGCGATTTTGTGCCCATGTGCAGTTGCAAACCGTAGTCTGGCTTTTTTTATGGCGGTTTTGGAGCAGTTTCCTTCCTTGCGGAGCTGCCTTTCAGGTTATGTCGATATAGGACTCATTTTTACTGTGGATATAGATACTTTTGTACCTGTTTCCTCCAGCATCTTTACAAGGTCTTTTGCTGTTGTTCTGGGATTGATTTGCACTTTTCGCACCAAAGTACGTTCATCTCAAGGAGACAGAACGCGTATCCTTCCTGAGCGGTATGGCGGCTGTGTGGTCCCATGGTGTTTATACTTGCGTACTATTGTTTATACAGATGAATGTGGTACCTTCAGGCGTTTGGAAATTGCTGCCAAGCATGAACCAGACTTGTGGAGGTCTACCAATTTTTGTCTGAGGTCTTGGCTGATTTCCTTTGATTTTCCCATGATGTCAAGCAAAGAGGCACTGAGTTTGAAGGTAGGCCTTGAAACACATTGGGGAGAAGAAGTATTTGATACACTGCCGATTTTGCAGGTTTTCCTACTAAACTATAGTTTGTTAACAAGAAATGTGTGGAGTGGTTGAAAAACGAGTTTTAATGACTCCAACCTAAGTGTATGTAAACTTCCGACTTCAAATGTATGTTTAGTAAGCATTCTCTCTCCCCTTGGTGGTCTTTCAGAGTAGTCTTCTTAGCCCACAGTAGTTGTAAATCTCACTCTCTCTCCTAGCTGTCCCAGATGCGTCCTGAGGAGTACCGTAACATCATAAAGAGTCTGGAGACTCACTACCAGGAGTTTCTCCGCAGCAGCCAAGGCTCCGAGATGTTTGGAGAGGATGAGAAGAAGAAGATGGAGGGCCAGTATTCTGGAGCCCAGACCCACTACGACACACTGGTCATAGGGCTGCCTACATACAGTGAGTCTTAGGGCACCTAGTCTACCCAGTGGAGCTCCTTAGATGGCTGAACTCCTTCCCTGTCTACACTGCAAACCACATCAGTTCAACAGAAATCGTAGAGTCAGGGAGTTTAAGAGAATGAATTTAGTCATTGAAATAGGACACTGTGACCCCAATTGCTACAGATGTTTGCCAAGAAATCACTCATTATGTTGGATATAGGTTACTACATTAATATGTTATGCTACTGGATTTGATGCCAGTGCACTAAATTCAAATTGGTTCCATTTCATTTCACAGATCAATCCAAAGTGGACGTGGTCAAGCAGGAGGTGGTCAAGCTGGTGGTCCAGCATGAGCCGCCCATCAAGGCGGAGACAACCAATACCTTGCAGAGCTCTACCCTCAGCCTGACCCTGCTTAGTGACCTCCACGCCCTCAGACGCAGGCTGGAGCTGGCCGAGTCCGGCCTTAGCCACCACCTCCATGTGCCCCTGGGGGAGAACAGTGTGCAGGAGTGCTCACAGCGTCTCCTAAAGCTGGAGGTATGCAACCACATCAACGACAAAGACATTCGATAGAGAAAAGGGGCCTGTGAAAACTTTGACTAACTTCCTCCTGTCTTCAATGTATCTGAGATAACATGACTGGATAGGCGATAGCAATGAAGGGCAACCTGTGTGGTTAATCCTATCCAATTGTGTATTTCTCTTTGAATAATCTTGATAGTCCTCAACGCAATCTATTGTACATGATGGACTAGCCCTTGATCCTGGTTCTCAGGGCATACGCCATAATCTGGACGGGGTGCGTGATGAGTACCTGAGGCTAAGGGAGAGGGTCCTCAGGCAGCTGGAAGGGACAGCAGCAGACTCAGAGCAGGCCAAGTTCCTCAGGAAAGAGCTGGACCTCCTCAACCAGAAACTGGGAGATCTGCAGGGACTATCCTCTGCCTACCTCCAGAGGTATGGCTCTCACGGGAGCTCCCGCCTTCTAGTCTTCTTCTGATGTTAAGAAATGGTTGCGGAAACATACTGGTTAGCAAATGTTTGTTGGGGGTATGTGTCACCTCTGAAATGGTTATAGTTTGTTGTGGTGTTGTTTCACTGTTGAAATGTCGTTTGTTGAGATGGTGTTGTAACGTGGTGCGGGCGTCTGCTTTCTCTGTGTAGACTGTCATATCTGCGGAACTTGCTCCAGAGCCTCCTCCAGGCTGAGGATGTCATCAAGGTCCACGAGGCCCGTCTGACTGAGAAGGAGACCACCTCCCTGGATCTCAACGAGGTGGAGCACTACAGATCCTCCCTCAAGGTCAGATAAACCGTCAGTTACAACTGCTGTCAATTCATATCTTTCAATCCATGTTTAGTGTGTACATTATGGAGTGCTGTGAGTGTTTGACTCTGAACGGCCTAATATAAACAAATATGCGAGGCTTCTGGGTTGTTGTGTGGTCTGCTGCACAATGGCTATGCCGGTGATGGCATTGCAAAGGGGAGTGTAATTTCAACTAGAAGAGTGTCAGTGTTTTCCCTGAGGCTTGTCTGTCTGTTGTCTGTCCTTGCAGCAAATGAAGTCTGAACTGGAACATAAGAGAGACTTGCTGAAGGCCATGGAGAGTGACCTGGTCAATGCAGTGCACGTGAACAGTCAGATCTCCGCCTCCTTCCACAAGTGTGATGTGGACCTGTCCAAGTACGCTGACCTGGTGGGTCAGATGTCTGACCGCTGGCGACGCATCCAGACCCAGATTGACAGCAGGTGAGGGTCACTTAGATCTCTAAACATACACTTCTCACATACACTCTTACAGACTCTTCTAAACACACACAGCAAATTCTCCAGTGTTAAATCAACACGGACAGTGTTCAATTTAACACTGGCCCAGTGTCTATACGGGTCCACACTTTAGAGTGTTAAATGAACACAGTGCTTAGTGCTGATGTGCTGATCAGCATAGTGCTGATGTTAGGTAATTAACACTTTCAGTGTTATGCAATAACACCTTATATAGTATTTTTAACACTAGGAAGTGTATATAGTTTGTACCAATGGTGTTATGCAATACTATTTTTAACCATCACAGAAAGATATGTGTTGGGTTAAGGAAATAATATAATATAATACTTACTAGTCTTTACCTCAACATGCTCATTAGCATTTATAGACTTCAAAACTGGCAGCAGACATTCTCCAACTTAAATGAACATAACCATAGACCACAAACGATACAAAACTTCAATCAATCAATTCAATGTGTTTATAAAGGCCTTTTTACATGAGCAGAAAACTAAACTAAAAGCCTAAACAGCAAACAATGCAGCTGTAGAAGCATGGTGGCTAGGAAAAACTCCCTAGAAAGGCACTTCCACTCACCAGTGGCCAAAAATAACGAATTGGAAGCCATGTTGCCACTAAGCCATTCCTCGAATATAAATTCCCAGTGTACCTTAACTTCTTGAGTGATTAGTAGAGTTACCACCCATGACTATATTTGTTAGTGACAGAGACATGGTTGTTAAATTAGAACATTCTTTGTTCTGTGGACTTTACCAATTGAGTTTGTACTGTATGTTATCATACAAAACGTAACTGTTTATGAAAATACATTACATACAGTATTTAATTTATTTTTATTTTTTTACCTTTATTTAACCAGGCAAGTCAGTTAAGAACACATTCTTATTTTCAATGACGGCCTGGGAACAGTGGGTTAACTGCCTGTTCAGGGGCAGAACGACATATTTGTACCTTGTCAGTTCGGGGGTTTGAACTCACAACCTTCCGGTTACTAGTCCAATGCTCTAACCACTAGGCTACCCTGAAGGCCATGTTTTACCCTAACACAGTGGTGTTAGGAATCTACTAGTTTACAGGCCACATTTAGTGATGTAATGTTTGATACCGGAGCTCCGAGGCATGCGCCGAAATCGCTAAGCAGTTTGCTTTGAAGCAGTGCGATGCTTGTATCACTTTATCAGAAGCACGTGATCAATGACGCCCAAGGCCTTGTTTTGTCAAACAACCACCTGATTGGTTTGGTATTGGTTTCGGTAGAAGGCAAAATTGGTACTGTGCGCACGGCACAACGCGCTACGGCATCATCTATATGCATTCGTCTGTTCTAAATTCTTTTGACCAGCAAGTGCCACTAGTGTACAACGTGTTGATCATAGCTTCACGTAATTAACCTATTTTTGACACAATTGGCCAGAAATGCTAAATGCTTCAGGAAGCTTTGTTTCCCCATCGCGAACCACATCAGACCCCCAGTCACATTATGCTGGCTTGCAAAATGCAACATTTTGATTCACTTTGGGAGCTTTGATAAAGGAGACAACCTAAACCATTTCAACTGGTGCAATAAATCTAACCAAGTAAAATGTATGTTATTTATCTTTGTGTACCATAAGATGAATCAATCGATGTATATGCAAGAACACATATTAAAAACAATCCCAAAACAATGGAGCTGCAGTAGAGCATGCTGGAAAATAAAAGATAAAGATGGCCGTGGTTTTGACGGGAGTGTTTCACTCTCCACAGAGTAAAAAGGTCTCAATCGCACTCGACACTAGTTATTAACACCAACACTGGGGTACTTTGACACCACTAAGTGTTCATTTCACTTCTGAATCAACACTCGACATGTTACACTGAGAAATCAAGCAAGGTAAGACTGGCCAGTTTGCTGTGCATGAAATCACTCTCTAATCCAGTTCTGATGTTTCATAATAATTGCTTCTATGCACTAGTAGGGGATCCATCACACTCAGCCTCCTTGCATTACATAGTCTTCTTTTTGCTGGTAGTCAGCAACTCAATTGACCATGGGACTGACTCTACCTTTTTCGTTCTCCTCCCTCTCCCCCTCCCTCCTTTTCTCCATCCCTCTAATAAGAGTGTGGGACCTGGAGAAGCAGGAGAAACAGCTAAGACATTTCCAGCAGAGCAGTGGAGTGTTAGACCAGTGGATAGACAATGCTAAACAGCGCCAGGACACCCTGCAGGCAGCCAAGTTCAGCGACATCCAGAACCTCATGGAGCACCTCAACAGACAGAAGGTAGGCCACTGCACAGCCATCCCCCCCAAAAAAAATTTCTCCTCCCAAAATGCTGTCGTACAATTCTGTACAGTACAGCGACTAACTGGTTGTTTTGGGTATGATTGATAGATTGGAACACACTCATGACACGATATGTTTGATGGACAGGTGCTGCACAGTGAGATCAAAGGGAAGAAGGAGAAGGTGGAGGTTGTACAGAAGGATGCAAACACCTGCGCTGCCTCCATCAAGGTGAATGTCAACCTTTCACAACCTCTCTCAACACCTTGAATTTGGTTGTCACTAGAAGTATCGTACCAGTTTGCATATCACACCGCCAACTAAAAAAAACGTATCATACTGTAGCATGTAGAATGAAATAAAGACGAAATGCTTGTGTTCATACGTGGTTCTACATCATTCCAGGACTATGAGCTGCAGTTGGCCTCCTACAGTGCTGGACTGGAGACCCTGCTGAACATCCCCATTAAGAGAACCGTGCTCCAGTCCCCTGCCACTGTGGTCAGAGAAGAGGTAATGAACCAGCCTGTCCAACAGGGGGCAGTATACAGTGTTATAAAGATTTAAGGGCCCGTATATATAAAGCGTCTCAGAGTAGGATCAGTTTGGCTGTTTAGAGCAGTGTGTGTGTGTGTGTGTGTGTGTGTGTGTGTGTGTGTGTGTGTGTGTGTGTGTGTGTGTGTGTGGTGGAGGGGGGGGGTTGTTATGTTTTATGCAGGGCCTGGTCTTTTTTCTTGTCTTTTTCAAATGAGCCCTGTAATTACAAAGATGCACATCAAGTACACATGTGAAATGCAAAGCAGGAATACAGTCCACTATCATCATAGAAAACAAACACATTCTTCATCACCCTGGTAATCACCCTGGTAATGTGGATAAAGGAGTTCATGAAACCTAAGGTGGCATAATGCCAGTCATAATACTCTACAGGCATTACAGTGATGTTAATCCCAGTGTGGTAATCCTTGTTTTTTGGATTGATTTGCTATTTGGCTCTATTAAAAAAGGTGCTATCTAGAACCTTAAAGGGTTCTTCCGCTGTCCCCATAGTTCCAGGTATGCCTTCAATGTAAAACCCTTTCCACAGAGGGTTCTACATGGAACCCAAAAGGGTTCTACATGGAACCCAAAAGGGTTCTACCTGGAACCCAAAAGGGTGCTCCTATGGGGACAGCCATAGAACCCTTTTGGAACCCGTTTTTCTAAGTGTACATAGCAGTTCCTCTATTATAATGTTTTAGAGAGAGTGAGTCTACGACTGCTTGTTTACCTATTTAATCTAACTGTACCCCACTAGGCAACTGACCTCCAGTCTCGCTACATTGAGCTCCTGACCCGCTCCAGTGATTATTACAAGTTCCTGGGGGAGATGTTGAAAAACATGGAGGAACTGAAGGTATGGGCGTAATGGCAGAATCATAAAAATTATGTGTTTGCCATATGTAGCAAATGAGTTTCCTCCAAATGATTAATTTCTGGAAGTGATATGACTTTCCTTGTTTATGATAGAGTTGGGTTAATCTGATCCTAGTTTTTAAGGGCAACTACTTTTCATTGCGACTATTATCTCATTGTGACTCTTCTATTTTCCCCCTCAGATAAGGAACACCAAGATCGAGCTTCTGGAGGAGGAGCTGAGGCGTCTGAAGGATAACATCCAGGACCACTGCGAGAAGAACCGTTCCTTACAGGATGCCCTGTCCAGCTATAAGCTAGAGCTCTCACAGTCTCAAGAACAGCTCATCTCCATGGAGGAGGTGAAGAGGACCACAGCCATGCAGGCCAGCGTGGCAAGGGAGAGCCTGGACACCACCAGCAGCCAGCTGACTGAGCTCAGTGACAAGCTGGCCCGCCTCACCTACCAGCTGGATGAGGAGAAGAGGAAGAGGAGGCTGGCCGAGGAGCGCTATACGAGCCAGCAGGAAGAGTACGAGGCAGCCGTGCGCCGGCGCCAGAAGGAGCTGGACGAGGTCAACTGGTCCAAGATTGACCTGGAGAAAGCGGTGAAGGACAAGGAGCGTGAGCTGGAGAGGCTCAGGATGCAGCTGGAAGAGGAGGCCACAAGGAGGCGCGGGGCGGAACAGGATATCTCTAAGGTAAGAACGCAGTGCAACCAGGAGATTAGTAACCTTAAGCTAAACTATGAGTCGGAGATACGTGTCACCAAGACCACCATCCTCAAGGCTTCTCAGCAGAAACAAGAGGACATGGCCGAGCTCAAACTGCAGTGTGAAAGACTAGAAGCTGATAAGAGTGATCTTGAAGAGGAGCTGAGGAGTTTGAGACTATCTGTGACTCAGACTGAGGATATGAGGAGGAAGGCAGAGGAGGAGGCCCACCAGCAGAGGTCTAAGGGGACGGAGGAGTCGAGGAGGAGGAGAGAGCTGGAGATACAGCTCCAGACCCTGGTCACCCAGAGAGGAGAAGAGGAGCTAAGGCAGAAAGAAGCATTGGCCGAGGCCATCAAGAGCAGCCATGAAAAGAGCAGGCAGATCAGCCTGCTCACATACAACCTAGATGAGGAGGGCAAGTGTAGGAGTGCCCTGGAGATAGAGGTCATCAAGCTGAGGCAGTCCTACACTGAGCTGCAGACCAGTAAGACCACCTCTCGGGAGGTCATCAACAAGCTCAAAAGCTCAGAACAGGAGATACACCTGGTCCGAGTGGAGCTCAAAAAGCAGACCAATGAGAGGACCAAGGCTGAGATGACGTCCGCCAGTCTTCAGAGCCGCATCCGGGACGTGCAGGTCATGGTGAACAGTCTAGAAGCGGAGGTGGAAAAGCAGAAGAGAACCACCCAGGATGAGTTCACCCGCAGGAAGAGGATAGAGTCTGAGCTGAAGAAGATGACGCAGAGCTGCAGAGAACACACCGCCACCATCAACACCCTCCAGGCCAGGCAGGAAGAGGTGTCCACCTCAGAAAGGAAGTATGATCAGGAGCTCCGGCCTCTCCAGGAGGCTCTGGACAAGAGCTTGCGTGTGCACACAGCTACCACAGATCGCCTGGGTCAGGTATCCGCAGAGCTAAAGGCACTCCAACAGCAGCTCCTACAGGCGCATGCGAAGGTCCGTGAGGTCAATCTCCGCAACGAGAGCCTCTACAAAACCATTGAGGAGAAGAGCCGGCTGCTCAATGATGCCACCACAGAAATCGAGAAACTCCAGTGCCTGACCCAGAAGCTGACCAAGGAGAGGCTGAGGCTGGAGGAGGAAATGAGAGGAGTAAAGCAGGAGAAAGAACAACTGAAACTTGACAGAGATACATCCCAGATCTCTTCCCTGCATGTCCAGCTCCAGAGCAGCAGCAAGATGACACTGGAACTTCAAGCGCTCATCAAGGACATGACCAAGGAGAGGGAAAAACTCAAATCGGATTTAGACAAAGTCCAAAAGCAATCATTTGAGGTATTTTGATTGATCTGAGGGGCCAATTCCAAATCATTTCAACTATTTCTAACAACTCTGCATGAATGACTGGCACTAGGAGGATCAAGTTCAAATTATTTACATGATAAATTAATGTTTTCTATTATTCTGTTTGTTTGTTTTTTTCTCAAACTTTTGCATGAGAAAATGGTTTTCCTTTTGTTCACTCAAATAACAATTTTATTGTTGTTAACAATTAATAACTATTACTCAACTATGAAATATTCATTAATTATTAATAATTCCTAAACTAACTGGCTAAATTCTATAAGTATTTTATCAATAACTGAATTGTTTTCTCAGAGGACTAATGTTCACCACCTAACTGCTTCCATGGTTTTCACTGCACTCACAATATCTACAGTAAATTAAGGCTATACATTCGCTGGTTGTTGGAAATTTGCTAACAATCTGCTAACAATAGTGTTCATCTTTCTTCCCTCAATATTTTTACCAGAAGGGAAGAGGGTAACTTTTTTTAATGTGTAATGATTTATACAGTCTTTATCCATACAGTTTTTTTTTAAATGGGAGTGTTGACCAATATGTCTTATTTTCTCTTCCCCTTCCAGACCTCCATGATGGTGCAGCAGTCTCAGAACCACTACACTGAGATCCTGTCTGAGAGGGACACCCTTCTGATCAAGTTGAAGCAGCTGGAACAGGATAAGACTCGCCAGGGTCGCTATGAAGAGGAACTGAACCGCGTCAAGGTCTCCCTTGAGACTGAGCTCCGCAACAAACAGCGTCTCCAGGAAGAAAGAGACAAGATCCACAAGGACTTTACTTACTGGAAGAGCCAGTATGAACTGAAGGAGGGGCAGATGAGGCAATGTGACTCAGACAAGGACAAGATGGAGAGGGAGAGGCTCTCCCTGAAGAGCGATTTGGAGCGTATGATGGTGGAGCTGAGGACTGTGGAGGAGAGGTATAAGGGCAGGCTGCAAAGCTCACAGGGGGAAGTGTCGGATCTGGCCCTGAAGAGAGATTCCCTGGAGAGGGAGCTAAGGAGGCTGCAGCAGAGGCCTGACTCCATGAGCATCCAGACCCAGACGGACGAGAAAGTGGTCACTGTGGATCCGTCCAAGCTGGTGTTCGATGGGGTTCGCCGAAAGGTCACCGCCCACCAGCTGTGTGATTGTGGCATCATAAGCAAGGCCACACTGGAGCAGTTGCTGAAGGGAAAGAGGACCGTGGAGGATGTGGCCGTCGACATCCAGCTCAGCCTAAAGGGAACAGGCGTCATTGCAGGGATGGTCAGAGGCCCCCACGGCAGGATGTCCATCACTGAGGCCAAGACCAAGAACCTGCTCAGCCAAGAGAGTGCCATCATGCTACTGGAGGCCCAAGCTGCCACCGGCCACATCATGGACCCCAAATTCAACGAGAAGATGTCAGTTGATGCTGCCTGCTCCAGAGGGGTGGTGGACACAGACGATAGAGACACCCTGATGACAGCTGAAGCAGCCGGCACAGGCTTCAAGGACCCATACACCGGAAAGCTGCTGTCCATCGGACAGGCTCTAAAGCAAAACCGTCTGGACAAGAAGACAGCCCTCCGTTTGCTGCAGGCTCAGGAGTCCGTTGGCGGCATCCTGGACCCCGTTCTGAGCGTGTTCCTGCCTAAAGACCTTGCGCTTGATCGCAACCTGATCGACGAAGACCTCTACAGGGCTCTGAACAAGAAACCTGCCTGCTATCTGGACCCAATCACCGAGGAGAAGATCAGCTACAGTGATCTGAGGCTGAAGTGTAGGATGGAGCCCGCCTCTGGCCTGCTGCTCCTTCCAGTCCCAGAGAAGACCATGACCGTGCAGGGTCTCAGGGGAGAGGTGTCTGTCACAGAGCTGATCAACTCCAACCTGCTGTCTGAGACCGATGTGCAAAAGCTGAACCAGGGAAAGCTCAGCAGCAAGGAAATTGAGGACAAGCTCAAGAACTACCTGCATGGTTCTACCTGTATTGCGGGGATCTATGATGAGGCAAACAACAGGATCATGACCATCTACCAGGCCATGAAGGAAGGTCTGCTCAGACGAGGAACCACCCTGGAACTTCTGGAAGCCCAGGCTGCCTCCGGCTTTGTGATCGACCCTATCAACAATGTCTGCATGAATGTAGAGGAGGCCTGGAAGAGAGGCCTTGTGGGCAAAGAGTTCAAAGACAAGCTGATGTCTGCAGAGAAAGCAGTCACTGGATACAAAGACCCCCACACTGGCAACACCATCTCCCTCTTCCAAGCCATCGAGAAGGATCTGATTGAGAAGGGCCATGGGATCAGGCTTCTAGAGGCTCAGATCGCCAGTGGTGGCATCATCGACCCCAAGGAGAGCCACCGTATCGATGTAGACATTGCCTACAAGAGGGGCTACTTTGATGAAGAAATGAATGAGATCCTGACCTACGAAGGAGACGACACCAAGGGCTTCTTTGACCCCAACACCCAGGAGAACCTGACCTATCTGCAGCTGAAGGAGAGGTGTATCACCGACCCCAAGACTGGTCTGGTTCTTCTGCCTTTGAGGGACAAGACCAATCCTCAGCAGATGGTTCAGCAGAGCAGCCAGAAGAACATCCTGCGTAAGAGGAGGGTAGTGATCGTAGACCCTGACACTGGAAAAGAGATGACCGTGAGGGAAGCCTACCATAAAGAGCTCATCGACTATGACACCTTTCTGGATCTCTCAGAGCAGGAGTGTGAGTGGGAGGAGATCACCATCAGAGCTTCTGATGGTTCAGCCCGTATGGTTGTGGTGGACAGGAAGACAGGTGCACAGTATGACATCCAGGACTCCCTGGACCGCGGCATCATCGACCAGACCTCCCTAGATCAGTATCGTTTAGGAACCCTGACTCTGACCAAGTTTGCCGACCTCATCACCAGCAAGAGCAGCCTGAGTGAGCTGTCAATCACCGCCAGCAACATGGAAGATGTGGCCACCTGCACCAGTCCCACCCAGGCCTGCCCTTCTTCCCCCACCGTCCGCAAGCGCTTCAACAGCATATCCATCACCTTCTCCCCAACAGCTGAGTTTGATGAAGGGAGCCCCATAGCGGCCATCTTTGACATGGAGACAATGGAGAAGATCACCATCCCAGAGGCTCTACGGAGAGGCATAGTTGATGCCATTACAGCTCAGAAGCTTTTGGAGGCCCAGGCCTGTACTGGAGGCATCATCAACCCCACCAATGGCCAGCGGCTTAACCTGCAGGATGCCGTCCACCAAGGCCTCATCGATGATGACATGGCCACCAAGCTGAAGCCAGCCCAGAAAGCCTTCATGGGCTTCGAGGATGTGAAGACTAAGAGGAAGATGTCTGTGGTCGAGGCCATGAAGGAGGAATGGCTGCCTTACGAGGCTGGCACAAGGTTCATGGAGTTCCAGTATCTGACAGGAGGGCTTTTAGAACCCGGCAAGGGACAGAAGACCAGCATTGAGACGGCCATCCGGAGGGGCTGGCTGGATGGGAAAGGAGCACAGAAGCTTCAGGACACAAGGAGCCATACCAAGAACCTGACCTGCCCCAAGACCAAGCTGAAGATCTCCTACAAAGAGGCCATGGACAGCTGCATGGTGGAGGAAGGCAATGGCATGAAGATGCTCCAGGCTTCCTCCATGTCCAGCAAGGGCATTAGCAGCCCTTACAACGTGTCCAACCCAGGCTCCCGTTCGGGCTCCAGGGCTGGCTCACTGGCCACCTCTCGTACTGGGTCCAGGAGTGGCTCCCGCAGGGGCAGTGTGGATTACTCCTCCAGCTACAGCACCTTCACCAGTTCTGCCTCCAACACCTTAAGCGTCAACTCAAAGTTCTAATATTAAAACACACATATGGGGAAGGAGGGTGTGGAGTAGTTGTTTTTGGGTCTGAAAATTAAAGCCTGGTCTTACCCAAGCCCGATGAGCTGAAGCCCGAGCTCAGGCCCGGTCCGACATCATAGAAATGTTATGAACCCAAACCCCCCAAAAAAGCTAGATTTCTAGAAGACATCATATTGATTTAAACTGAGAACGATGCGGCGGAAGCGGTAGGCAGCGGAGTGAGGAGACGTGGAAACAGCCCTTGTCTTAGAAAAGCGAGAAGAGAGAGGAAAACTCACCTTAGGCCTAGTTATGATCAACTGAATTACGAAAATATTGGAATTAAGTATGCTATAGGCTAATGCAATTGAAGGCATGTATCACATTTTTGCTTATGGAAACTCCCAAAGTCATATCCAACCGTTAGCCTATAATACATTTAAAGCAGTAGCCATGGGTGGTCAACCTTGATGATATTTTCAGCACCGTTTTGATTGGGACAGTGCCTTCGCGCTGCTTTTAGACAAGCGTGGGGGTTTGTTTTCACTGAATCACCGTTTGGATATGTGTTTACAATTAGGCTGGGAAAATGTTAGCTAAGTTGAGGTGAGTGCTCATGAGCCTGTTATATAGCTTAACATGTGGATTTTACTCTTCACTCCCATAGTTACCTAAACCTTGTGACTTGTCTGATAATCAATCAATGTTATTTTGTTTCACTGAGTCTGTATAATTGGTTGATCTCTGGCTGGGCAAATAAGTGGAGGTGGTAGCTCATTTATTAGTTTGCTCATCTTGTCACCGATCAGCAACATTTTGCATGCAATAATGTAGCCTAAATCAAGTTCATATTTTGCACTTGACTCTGTATAGGCAACTCCAAAAGCCTGCAGAGGTTATAGAAATATGAACACGAGACTCACATGCTTTTGAAAATATTGGTTGCTATTATTTTCTATTGGTATCATGATGAATGAACTAAGTGTTATCATTATTATTATTATCATCATCATTATCAGGCCTGGTAGGCTGTAGTAAACGTATATAATCTATTCACCATCGAGATGAGAGCACATCCTGCTTTAGCTGTTTTAGCGAAATTTACATCAATATTTAATCTCAGTCATTCATTCATGTCATTACACAGCATACAAGTCACTCATGGCCTTAAATACAATCAGGCATTTTATTTTGAAAATGAAATAACAAAGGGAGCCTTGAATAATTAAACAATAAGTCTAGAAATTAAACCATTTTTAATCTAACACCTGTTTGGCACACAAATGCGCACGCAGGGCTCGGTCCTACCCTCCCTGTTCTCCTTCATCATTAAGCCTAGTAGAGGGAGGGGGAGAGAGATTTTTAGAGAGAGAGCAGTAGTAGAAGCAAAGGTACGCTAGTATTCACGAAGACAATCACGGTCCAAAAATGTATTTTACACAGTGCGGCAAATCTGAACCCCATCCGGCCCGAATAAATTCTCCGAACTCCATGTCCAGCGGTCGGGTTTGGGCTGAAAATGACAACTCTAGTGTGGAGTAGATGGGGGTAGATGTGATGTGGCACATTTGTTATGGTTGAGGAGAGGGAAAGTGGGTTAGATGGGGTGCAATTTGTGATGTGGTATATCTTTCATTGATTGGGTCGGGTTTGGGCTGAAAATGGCAACTCTAGTGTAGAGTAGATGGGGGTAGATGTGATGTAGCACATTTGCTATGGTTGAGGAGAGGGAAAGTGGGTTAGATAGGGTAGAATTTGTGATGTGGTATATCTTTCATTGATTGATTGTGTTTAGTTTGGTTTGTTCTGTTAGCTAAATCTGGTTTGGGGGTATAAAGGTTGAACATATTCAACCATTTGATGGATAACAGTTTGTTAGAATGAAATCTAAAATCCATGTAGATGTTTAGATTTTTTTTTAACTTGAAAATAAATGTAGTATTGAAATATATAACATTTTACCAAATGTTTTGTTGTTATGTAAAGGGAATATCTTACTGCTTCAATGTCCTTGACTCACAGCATCTAACCTACAATGTCTACAATATTAATTTATCTGACTTTTAATTTTGCTTTTATATCACTCAATCACTGGCAAACATTTGCTGATCTGATTTTGGTTTTCAAGCAATCCTTTGAAGTAACAATGAATGTACTTGACAATGACTTACGCCTTACAACACAATGTCCCAATGGTACTGAATTACAAAACAAGTAATAAACCATTATGAATAGATTTTATGTAATGATATATTTTGTATTCCAAACAATTGAAAAATAAAAGTTAATTTCCCAACACTGTCTTTTGTAAGTGTCATGTAGAGATTGTTTAAAGTCCATCATTAGTCTATGGAGCTTTCAGAAGCACGAAAATAGAGAGAACATGCCCTCAACTATGATGATAATGCAATAGTGGGTTCACTCACTGACGGTTTGTCGAAGCTTGCGCTCTCACACACTCAATGGGGTCGTTGAAGACCATGTCCCTACCGTTCACACTGTTCAAAAGCATTTTTACTGTGTACATTTACCACACACAATCATAACTGACATAACGGTACAACTGCAAATTAGCAATATAATGAAAATTAACACAATCATTTCATGAGATGATATAGTAACAAAGTTGACTTAGAGGACAGCAACACAGGGATATCAGTGTGTGTGTGCGCTAATGCCTGGCTTTAGTTTGGACAGAGTCAATCATTAAGCAGGTCACTCCTTCAGTAACCAAGGTCCATCACTCACAAAGTGCTGTTATGTAAGCCAGATTCCACTGTCCTTAGGTCAGGTGCCAAACAATTGAATCATCATGTACCTTTGTACTACTACACAATACGAGGTACAGTCACTGTCCTCCAATGGTGCTGAAATGTGTGCTTCTGAAACCCTATGGTGACAGAAAGTGACTAACTTACTCTATAGAAATGACCTGTCCTTACAACTTATTGTCACGACTCATATTACATGGACGTATCACTGGCAAGTTTCAGCTCATGCACCTTCTTTGCTTCTTGCCATACCATGTCACATAGCCTAGGGCAGTGTTTTACAATTCCAGTCCACCCCCAACAGCACAGATTGCCCATTATATTGACCAGATACTCAAGTGGCCGCTCTAACAATTACAATAAATGTCTTAAAAATGAAGGCAAGATCAGGTGAGACCATTCTAGCCAATAAAATGGCAGATATATATGTGTGAATAACAGGCACAGCTCCGATATAAAGTGTTTTTTTTTCTCAAAGTTGCCGGGATTCTTCCCTGTACACTCGTAACAACCTAAGTATTACAAAACTTAAATTCAATCAAATAAGCCACGTATAGCTAATAAGCCATTACATTTTTTTGTTTTTGTTAACTCATTGACTTCCATGCAAAAACTCCTTGCTTGGTGATTGAAACAAAGAAAGCCACCTGCTGGAGAAGACCAATCTTGGGCCCAGTTATCCCTCTCGCTTTGCCTCTTCCTCATTTTTCTTGTTGCCCCAGACAAGCACACCTGATTCAACTTGTCAACTAATCATCAGGCCCTCCATGAGTTGAATCAGGTGGCTTTGTCCGGGGCCACAACACAAATGTGTACTTTTGGGGGTACTTGAGGGATGGAGTTGGGAAACAATGGCTGAGGGGGTTGGGAAAGCTGTTGTTGCCGACAGTTACTGTACTGAATGTACTGCAGTTTGCTCTTATTTGTATTTAGTGTAGTCATGTGATTGGTATTTCTGTAAACCACTTCCGTTCTTCATGTAGGACTTGATTTGCGTCATGATGGATAATATGCCAACTATGAATAGAAAAATAAGCAGTTCAGTTGGGTAAACATTACAGTGACAATACCGCGTGTCGATTTGACGGATTTATAGTTAATTAGATACATTAGTCACGATGATAGGGTTGGAGAAAAAAAAAGGGGAAAAAAACTAGAAGCTCTCCAGGAACAGGGTTGGAGAGTACAATGTTCAGTACAAAAACATTCGGAAAAGTTTCAGATAGAAATACCACAAATAGAGCTGACATGATTCCTTATTCTACATGTCAGAGATGCATGTTTGCTCTACATAGCATGAGTCTGTTGATTGCATCTGGATCTCCAGCCCTCCCGAGGGCGTGATTGGTGTCAAACATTTTCTCCAGCCCTATAATGCTAACACACCTGATTCAATTATTTCCATTCCAAACTGAAGATCAGGTTGATTATTGGAGTCACATCTCACTAGGCAAAAACTGGTTGAATCAACGTTGTTTCCACGTGATTTCAACCCAAAAAGTTTTATTGTTGTTTTTCTATGATTAAAAGCGGGTCAAATGTCCAATGAAATAAATAAAAATGCCATGGGTGTCTGTACCACGCTGTAGTGGGCCTACAACACAGTCTGCAAATTGGCATTAAATCTGGAGAGAAACATAATGGGGATGTATTTAAATCTGCTTTAAGGAGCTAGACATGTGCCTACTGAGAATGTTGTGGTAATATTAGGTAAAAACTTAAATATAACGTTATTTAAATGTTCGGAGGACCTCCAAGACAAGGTAAAATGGAATGGAATATTATGTTAAACCTAAAACAATGATACTATTATCGTCATACAAACATACTTATTTAGAAATTGTGGAACATTGTGCAACATTGTGGGAATGTTCTGTGCAACTTTCGTTAATATCACAATAATATTTGTTCAACATCCCAGACAACTCCCATAACTTAATTAAATGTTCTAGGAACCTTTAAAGAATTCAGCAAGGCTGTTCTGTCTACATTCTTGCAACAGTCAATCATTATCTGAATGTCAGGACAGTTTTAGTGTTTTTGGAACCTACCAAGTCATATCCCCACAAAGTTCCCACAACCTAAAGAAATGTTTTAGGAACTTTTAAAGAACATAACAATGTGTTCTGGGAATGTTCTTCCAACATCAGGTGAATGGTTCTTGCAACCTAATAGAAGCATTGTAATAATCAGGCCAACTGGACATTATTTGTGTTTTGGGAACATACGGTATCTTTTGTGATGTCCCCACAGTGTTCAGACCAGACTGTTCCCACAACCTAATGAAACATTCTGGGAACCTTTAAAGAACAGACGAAATGTGTTCTAGGAATGCTCTTGTAACACCAGGTGAATATTTTATACAAACAAATCTCTGAAGCTGGAGTCTTTAAGCATCAGCTGTCTGAGCATCTTACCGATCACTGTACCTGTACTCAGCCAATCTGTAAATAGCACACCCAACTACCTCATCCCCATATTATTACTTACTCTCTTGCTCTTCTGCACCCCAGTATCTCTACTTGCACATCTATCACTCCAGTATTAATGCTAAATTGTAATTATTTTCGCCTCTAGGGCCTATTTATAGCCTACCTCCCTACTCTTCTACATTTGCACACACTGTACATAGATTTTTCTGTTTTTCTTTATTTTGTGTTATTGACAGTACGTTTGTTTATGTGTAGCTCTGTGTTGTTGTTTTTGTCGCACTGCTTTGCTTTATCTTGGCCAGGTCGCAGTTGTAAATGACAACTTGCTCTCAACTGGCCTACCTGGTTAAATAAAGGTGAAATAAAATAAAAAATGTTGTGCACATCATTTTAGTGAATGGTAGGATAACATTTCAAAGATATTTCATTTAAAACACATTTCTGAATGTAGAGATGTTATCTTCCTAATGTTAGATAAAACCCAAACTATAACTCATGTCATTCTGCTGTGGGGAAATCAGTCCAAATCTCTCTGGGTCCTCATTGACTCTGGGGCCGATGAGAGCTTTTTGGACGACACACTGGCTTCCGAGCTGAACATCCCCACTCAGCCCCTCTCCATTCCCATGGATGTTAGAGCCCTGGACGGGCGCTCTATTGATCAGGTCACTCATAACACCACTCCCATCAACCTACCTGTGCCTGGGAATAACAGCGAGACCATTCAATTCCTGCTCATTAAGACCTCCCAGATTCCCATGGTTTTGGGATTCTCCTGGCTCCAGCGGCACAATTCCCTCATCAACTGGTGTATGGGTGCTATCGTGGGCTGCAGTCCGTTCTGCAATTGTCCATTGTCAGAAGTCGGCGCAACCTGCCCCGGGACGTCATCCTGGGGGCTCGGAAGTTGCTCCGGACCTCTCCACCATTCCCGCGGATTACCAGGACCTCCGTGAGGTGTTCAGAAATTCCCGGGCCACTTCCCTTCCGCCGCACTGCCCCTATGATGGCGGGATTTACATTCCACCCCGGGACCAGAGACTAAGGCTAAGGAGACCTACATTGGGGACTCCCTAGCTACAGGATTTATCCATCCCTCTTTGTCTCCCGCTGGCGCAAGTTTCTTCTTAGTGGAGAAAAAGGACAAGACCCTGCGTCCGTGCATTGACTAACGGAGACTCAATGACGTTACTGTGAAGAACCGATATCCGCTAACACTCCCTTCCTCGGCCTTCATGGTACTCTGTGACATGCTGAACCGGTTTGTCTTCGTCTACATTGATGACATCCTCATCTTCTCCCGCTCCCCCACAAGAACACATGCACCACGTCCAACAGGTTCTTCAGCACATTCTGGAGAACCAGTTGTTTGTTAAGGTGGAAAAGTGCGAGTTCCATCGCTCCATCATTCCCTTTCTGGACTACATCATCTCTGATGGGAGTGTCCAGATGGATCCCGAGAAGGTGAGAGTGGTGGTGGATTGGCCTCAGCCTACATCCAGGGAGCAGCAGCAATGCTTCCTGGGGTTTGCCAACTTTTATCGCCGCTTTATCCGGGGTTACAGCACCCTGGCCTCCCCCTGTCTGTAGAAATAGTAAGTCAACTCAGGGGCCTGGTTACAGCTAAAGTTAACGTAAGACAACAAGCTTGGATTCTTACCAGCTGAATGTCTCTCTCGGTGATAACGTTGGCTAAGTAGGTCAAAGCAATATATAACTAGGTACGTCAAAAAAATGGCTAAATAACTGGCTAGCTAGCTAATGTTTCAACCCTTAATGCTAGCTAACGTTCAGTTAGTTAACGTTTGCTGACATTCTAGCAGGAAGAAGTGAGGCTAACTAGCAAGCCTACAGTTGTTAATGATGTCCATGTTACGTCAACCTAACGTAGCAGGAGTAGAATAAATGCCTGAAACTACCTGAACCACATTCTGGTCATGACGAGATGAAAAAAAACTGTCAGGGGAGGTTCCTTTCTACACTATTCAACCACTTCAGTAAATGTGAAGGAGGAGTTAAGATGGAGGGCCGCCTTGTTAATATTCTGGATGTAAACTTCAGACAGCAAGCTAGCAAATGTGCCTTAGCTAACTGCTATATGTTTCACTGTAAACAGCGAGGCATTCGTCCAAAATCAGAGGTTGTTCACAGGGTCTCTTCCTTTTCCCTTGAAAACCAGATTTTTGCCGATGGCAACTAACTAGCTAGCTAACTAGTTACTAGCTTACTAATGGTACACTGTCCGCTACATATATCTAGTTAAGGTAGCTACAACATTACACAACAGATAAAAGGTAAATACACCCAGGGTCCTCATTGCTCTTTGCTGATTGCTCTTATTGTGGGCTGTTATCTGTGGAAAGTCTGTCTCACGCCGACATACTGTATGTAAAGAACATACATAGCACTGTACACAGTTGTCAGTTTATATTCTATCACAGTAAAATGGGTGTCACAATTGCACTGTTGTCCCTGTTATCACAGCTTCTAGGAATCCCCCCTGATAATTAATTTTAAACTACATTTTAAGTGAAAAATTTAGTTTATGTCTGAAGCCGAAAAGACAAAAAATTCCAAAGCTAATTTGACCTACGTTTTTTAGCATACGCAGCTTCACAACTTGTTAGTGCATAGGTCAAATTATCTTTTGAATTTCCTGCCTTTTTCTGCTTCAGACAAAGCTAAATATTTCACGTAAAATAAAAATAAAAATGTATTATCATAAAACAAATACAAATAAATATTGCTGGTGAGAGAATACCTCTAATGTGCTACATACAATACTTCCATTCACAAATCCAATTTTTATGGTGGTCCTATCTTTATTAATTTATACCAGATGTATGTTGTGAATAAACATTTAAATGAGAGTGAAGGGAACCCTTGAAGGAGCTATTTCCTTGAGGCCGCCAGACACTTAAGTTAGCAAAATAAGTTTGAAGGCTTTTAGGTTTGCCAGCACTGGTTTCATGTTATTAAGACTGCTATAGATACAAAGCATATGCAAGCTGGCCAATATCATATTAAATCCATAATAATCATTTAACTTTCCTTAAAAAAAATTGCAGGATTAAAGCTTGAAAAAGACAGAAAGTCCAGCACACTTGTCACGCCCTGACCATAGAGAGCCTTTTTATCCTCTATTTTGGTTAGGTCGGGGTGTGACTAGGGTGGGTACTCTAGGTTGTTTATTTCCAGGTTGGCCTGGTATGGTTCCCAATCAGAGGCAGCTGTTTATCGATGTCTCTTATTGAGGATCATATTTAGGCAGCCATTTCCCCACTGTGTTTTGTGAGTTCTTGTTTATGTGTACTTGCCAGTGAGCACTTATAGTGGCAAAATAATTCAAATTTAGCATTAACACTGGAGTGATAGATGTGCAGATGATGATGTGCGAGGAGAGATACTGGGGTGCATAAGAGCAAAAGAATAGCAGTATGGGGATGAGGTGGTTTGGTGGATTATTTACAGATGGGCTGTATACAGGAGCAGTGATCGGTAAGCTGCTCTGACAGCTGATGCTTATAGTTAGTGAGGGAGATACAAGTCTCCAGCTTCAGTGAATTTTGCAATTCTTTCCAGTCATTGGCAGCAGAGAACTGGAAGGAAAGGCGGCCAAAGAAGGTGTTGGCTTTGGGGATGACCAGTGAAATATACCTGCTGGAGCGCAGCTATGGTGACCAGTGAGCTGAGATAAGGCAGGACTTTACCTAGCAAAGACTTATAGATGACCTGGAGCCAGTGGGTTTGGGACGGATACAGTGGGGCAAAAAAGTATTTAGTCATCCACCAATTGTGTAAGTTCTTAAAAAGATGAGAGATGCCTGTAATTTTCATCATAGGTACACTTCAACTATGACAGACAAAATGAGAAAGAAAGAAAGAAATCCAGAAAATCACATTGTAGGATATTTAATCAATTTATTTGCAAATTATGGTGGAAAATAGGTATTTGGTCACCTACAATGAAGCAAGATATCTGGCTCTCACAGACCTTAAGAGGCTCCTCTGTCCTCCACTCGTTACCTGTATTAATGGCACCTGTTTGAACTTGTTATCAGTATAAAAGACACCTGTCCACAACCTCAAACAGTCACACTCCAAACCCCACTATGGCCAAGACCAAAGAGCTGTCAAAGGACACCAGAAACAAAACTTTAGACCTGCACCAGACTGGGAAGACTGAATCTGCAATAGGTAAGCAGCTTGGTTTGAAGAAATCAACTGTGGGTGCAATTATTAGGAAATGGAAGACATACAAGACCACTGATAATCTCCCTCGATCTGGGGCTCCACGCAGGATCTCACACCGTGGGGTCAAAATGATCACAAGAACGATGAGCAAAAATCCCAGAACCACACGGGGGACCTAGTGAATGACCTGCAGAGAGCTGGGACCAAAGTAACAAAGCCTACCATCAGTAACACAATACGCCACCAGGGACTCAAATCCTGCAGTGCCAAACGTGTCCCCCTGCTTAAACCAGTACATGTCCAGGCCCGTCTGAAGTTTGCTAGAGAGCATTTGGATGATCCAGAAGAAGAGTGGGAGAATGTCATATGGTCAGATGAAACCGAAATATAACTTTTTGGTAAAAACTCAACTCGTCGTGTTTGGAGGACAAAGAATGCTGAGTTGCATCCAAAGAACACCATACCTACTGTGAAGCATGGGGGTGGAAACATCATGTTCTGGGGATGTTTTTCTGCAAAGGGACCAGGACGACTGATCCGTGTAAAGGAAAGAATGAATAGGGCCATGTATCGTGAGATTTTGAGTGAAAACCTCCTTCCATCAGCAAGGGCATTGAAGATGAAATGTGGCTGGGTCTTTCAGCATGACAATGATCCCAAACACACCGCCCGGGCAATGAAGGAGTGGCTTCGTAAGAAGCATTTCAAGGTCCCTGAGTGGCCTAGCCAGTCTCCAGATCTCAACCCTGTAGAAAATCTTTGGAGGGAGTTGAAAGTCTGTGTTGCCCAGCAACAGCCCCAAAACATCACTGCTCTAGGGGAGATCTGCATGGAGGAATGGGCCAAAATACCAGCAACAGTGTGTGAAAACCTTGTGAAGACTTACAGAAAATGTTTGACCTCTGTCATTGCCAACAAAGGGTATATAACAAAGTATTGAGATAAACTTTTGTTATTGACCAAATACTTATTTTCCACCGTAATTTGCAAATAAATTCATAAAAAATCCTACAATGGGATTATCTGGAGAAGAAAAACTCATTTTGTATGTCATAGTTGAAGTGTACCTATGATGAAAATTACAGGCCTCTCTCATCTTTGTAAGTGGGAGAACTTGCAAAATTGGTGGCTGACTAAATACTTTTTTGCCCCACTGTATGTAGCGAGGGCCAGCCAATGAGAGCATATAGGTCACAGTGGTGGCATTACGTATACATACGTATTATGTTCATTACGCACACGACAGATACAATACAAAACATGGCTATACAAAAACACTTATAAGCATATTCAATAATCAGAGAGGTACATGTAGGCATCAGGGATTACATTCATATATACAAATCGGAACAGATTGGATCCTAGACAACAGTACGAAAATATTACGTTGAAAACTGTTACAATAGCTGGCCCCCAGGTTTAAACCTCTCTCTCTCTAGTTAATACATTTGTAAAAATGTTTAGTATAATGTGCTTCCCTGTTCCTTGCCCCCTCCACCCATCCCCCTCTATAACTGTGTGTGTTTGTGTCCACTTGCCAGGTCTGACAAAAACTGAAGCAGACATGGAGCCAGCATGAGAATGTGTGTGTGTGTGTGTGTCACGCCTTTGACCATAGAGAGCTGTTTATTCTCTATGTTGGTTGAGGCGTGACAGTGACTAGGGTGGGTTATCTCGGTGATTTATGATCTATGTTGGCCTGGTATGGTTCCCAATCAGAGGCAGCTGTTTTTCGTTGTCTCTGATTGGGGATCGTATTTAGGTAGCCATTTCCCCATTGCGCTTTGTGGGATTTTGTTTGGGTATAGTTGCCTGTGAGTACTTCATTGAGCTTCACGTTTCGTTTACTCTTTATTTGTTTTTTCTTTGAGTTTCTTTTCCTAATAAAGAGGATGGAAATATACCACGCTGCACCTTGGTCCACTCTTTGTAACAAACGTGACAGAAGATCCCACCGCAAACGGACCAAGCAGCGTGGCCAGGAGGAGCAGACATCCTGGACATGGAGGATATCTTGAACGTTAAGGGATCCTGGACGTGGGAGGAGATCCTGGCAGTGAGTGAGGAACAACAACGACACCGGAGTTCACTGCCACGACGGAAGCCCGAGAGGCAGCCTCAAAACAATTTTTTGGGGAGGCACACGGGGTGGTTGGCGGAGCCAGGGTTTGAACCAGAGCCAACTCCCCGTACTCACCGTGGGTAGCGTATGACCGGTCAGGCACCATGTTTTGCGGTGATGTGCACTCTGTCTCCAGTGCGCATTCACAGCCCGGTGCGTTCTGTGCCAGCTCCTCGCACTTGTCGTGCTAATGTGGGCATCTGTCCAGGACAGGTTATGCCGGCTCAGCGCGCCTGGTCTCCAGTGCATCTCCTCGGTCCAGGATATCCTGCGCCGGCTCTACGCGCTGTATCCCCAGTGCGCCTTCAGAGCCCAGTGTGTCCTGTACCAGCTTCCCGCACTTGCCGTGCGAAGGTGGTCATTTGTCCAGGATGCATTGTGCCAGCTCTACACTCCAGGCCTCCAGTGCGCCTCCGCAGTCCAGTACGTCCTGTGCCTCGTCCCCACACTCGCCCTGAGGTGCGTGTCACCAGCCCGGTGCCACCTGTACTGGCCCCATGCATCAGGCCTCCAGTGCGCCTCCACAGTCCAAGGCTTCCGGCGACAGTCCCCAGTCCAGAGCTTCCGGCGACAGTTCCCAGTCCAGAGCTTCCGGCGACAGTTCCCATGTCAGAGCTTCGGTCGACAGTTCCCAGTCCAGAGCTTCCGGCAACAGTTCCCAGTCCAGAGCTTCCGGCGACAGTTCCCATGTCAGAGCTTCCGGCGACAGTTCCCAGTCCAGAGCTTCCGGCGACAGTTCCCAGTCCAGAGCTTCCGACGACAGTCCCCAGTCCAGAGCTTCCGGCGACAGTTCCCAGTCCAGAGCTTCCGGCGACAGTTCCCATGTCAGAGCTTCCGGCGACAGTTCCCATGTCAGAGCTTCCGGCGACAGTTCCCAGTCCAGAGCTTCCGGCGACAGTTCCCAGTCCAGATCTTCCGGTGACGTTTCACAGTCCGGAACCTCCGTCGACAGTCCACAGTCCGGAACCTCCAATGACGGTCCACAGTCCGGAACCTCCAACGACAGTCCACAGTCCGGAACCTCCAATGACGGTCCATAGTCCAGTACCTCCTGAGACAGTCAACTGTCCGGAACCTCCTGAGACCGTCCACGGTCCGGAACCTCCTAAGGCAGTCCGCGGTCCGGAACCTCCTGCTTCCAGCAACGGTCTGCTGTCCAGAGTGTTCAGCGACGGTCTGAGGTCCAGAGCTTCCTGTGACGGTCGGCAGTTCAGAGCCCCCAGCGACGGTCGGCAGTTCAGAGCCTCCAGCGACTGTCGGCGGTCCAGAGCCTCCAGCGACAGTCTGCGGTCCAGAGCCTCCAGTGACAGTCTGCGGTCCAGAGCCTCCAGCGGGGGTTCCCAGTCCAGAACCTCCTGCGAGGGTTCCTAGTCCAGAATCTCCGCCGATGGTCGGTAGTCCAGAGCCTCCAGTGACAGTCTGCGGTCCAGAGCCTCCAGCGGGGGTTCCCAGTCCAGAGCCTCCAGCGAGTGTTCCCAGTCTGGAGCCTCCGGCGACGATCCACAGTCTAGAGCCTCCGGCGACGATCCACGGTCCGGAGCTTCCGGCGACGATCCACTGTCTGGTTCCTCCGGCGACAATCCCCGCACCAGAGCCGCAATGGAAGATGACGTATCTGCGAGCAGAGTGGGTACGATCCCCGACGGTAGATGCCCACCCGGACCCTCCCCTATTGAGTCAAGTTTTGCGGTCGGAGTCCGCACCTTTGGGGGGTGGGGGGGTACTGTCACGCCCTGACCATAGAGAGCTGTTTATTCTCTATGTTGGTTGGGGCGTGACAGTGACTAGGGTGGGTTATCTTGGTGACTTATGATCTATGTTGGCCTGGTATGGTTCCCAATCAGAAGCAGCTGTTTTTCATTGTCTCTGATTGGGGATCATATTTAGGCAGTCATTTCCACATTGTGCTTTGTGGGATCTTGTTTGGGTATAGTTGCCTGTGAGTACTTCATTGAGCTTCACGTTTCGTTTACGCTTTATTTGTTTTTTTCTTTGAGTTTCTTTTCCTAATAAAGAGGATGGAAACATACCACGCTGCATCTTGGTCCACTCCTTATAACGATCGTAACAGTGTGTGTGTGTGTATATATCAGTGGTGTAAAGTACTACTTATGTAGTTTTTTGGGTATCTGTACTACATTCTGCACTACATTCCGAAAGAAAATAATGTAATTTTTACTCCATACATTTCCCTTGACACCCAAAAGTACCCGTTACATTTTGACAGTAAAATGGTCCAATTCATACACTTATCAAAGAGTATCACTGGTCATCCCTACTGCCTCTGATATGGCAGTCTCACTAAACACAAATGCTTTGTTTGTAAATTATGTCTGGCCCCTGAATATGCGTAAAAAAAAAAAAATTAAAAAAGATTTTGCTATCTGGTTTGCTTAATAGAAGGAATTTGAAATGGTTTATACTTTTACTTTTGATACTTAAGTACACTAGAGGTCAAAAGTTTTAGAACACCTACTCATTCAAGGGTTTTTCTTTATTTGTAATATTTTCTACATTGTAGAATAATAGTGAAGACATCAACACCATGAAATAACACATATAGAATCATGTAGTAACCAAAAAAGTGTTCAAAATAGATCAAAAATAGATCAAAATAGATTTGATATTCTTTAAAAAACCACCCCTTGCCTTGATGACCGCTTTGCACACTCTTGGCATTCTCTCATCCAGCTTCACCTGTAATGCTTTTCAACAGTCTTGAAGGAGTTCCCACATATCCTGAGCTCTTGTTGGCTGCTTTTCCTTCACTCTGCAGTCCGACTCATCCCAAACCATCTAAATTTGGTTGAGATCGGGGGATTGTGGAGGCCAGGTCATCTGATGCAGCACTCCATAACTCTCCTTCATTGTCCTGTTGAAAAACAAATGATAGTCCCACTAAGCCAAAACCAGATGGGATGGTGTATTGCTGCAGAATGCTGTGGTAGCCATGCTGGTTAAGTGTGAATTGAATTCTAAATAAATCACAGACAGTGTCACCAGCAAAGAACCCCCACACCATCACACCTTCTCCTCCATGCTTTACAGTTGGAAATATACATTTGGAGATCATCCGTTCACCCACACCGCATCTCACAAAGAGAGGGCGGTTGGAACCAAAAATCTCAAATTTGTCAAAAATGTCAATTGCTCTTGTTTCTTTGCCCAAGCAAGTATCTTCTTTGCAGAAATGTGACCATGACATCCTGATTCACACAGTCTCCTCTGAACAGTTGATGTTGAGATGTGTCTGTTACTTGGACTCTGTGAAGCATTTATTTGGGTTGCAATTTCTGAGGCTGGTAACTTTAATGAACTTATGCTCTGCAGCAGAGGTGACTCTGGGTCTTCCATTCCTGTGGCGGCCCTCATGAGCCAGGTTCATCATAGAGCTTGATGCAAACATTCAAAGGTCTTGTAATTTCCCCCATTGACTGACCTTCATGTCTTAAAGTAATGATGAACTGTCATTTCTCTTTGCTTATTTGAGCTGTTCTTGCCATAATATGTGTCAGGATTTGGCCAGGGTTGTTCCGGTTTTTGGTCACTAGATGCCCCCATTGTGCTTTTTGACCTTTTGCTTTCCCTTGATCCCCATTATTATTTGCACCTGTGCCTCGTTTACCCTGATTGTATTTAAACCCTTTGTTTCCCTCAGTTCTTTGCTCTGTGTTTGTATGTTAGCACCCAGCCCTAGTATTCTGTGTACTCTTGTTGATCCCGGTGGACGCTCTTGTGGAATTCTGTTTTTTGTTCTTGTTTATTTATTTTTGAGTATCTTTTGAGGCTTTTTATGCTATACCTACCACCTTGTGGATTTACCTTGTTGTCTTGGAGGATTACCTTGTGGATTACCTTGTTCTTGTGGAATTCTTTTGAGCTTGTGGAGTTACATGTTTTCCTGAAGGACTTCACTTTTTACTTTATTAAATACACCGTCTCAAGTACTGCTGTGTCTGCCTCATCTTCTGGGTTCTGCTGACTATTCGTGGCTCAGTTGGTTAAGTGACTGTTTCTCACTCCGGAGACCCGGGTTCGTAACCGGGTCCTGACAATATGGACTTGGTGAAATAGACTTTTACCAAATAGGGCTATCTTCTGTACCACCCCCCCACCCCCACCCCACCCTCACCTTGTTACAACACAACTGATTGGCTCAAATGCATTAAGAGGGAAAGACATTCCACTAAATTAACTTTTACGGAGGGAGACCTGTTAATTTAAATGCATTCCAAGTGACTATCTCTTGAAGCTGATTGAGAGAATGCCAAGAGTGTGCAAACCTGTTATGAAGGCAAGGGTGGCTATATGAAGAATCTCAAATATAAATTGTATTTTTATTGTTGAAAACTTGATTTCATATGTGTTATTTCACCGTTTTGGTGTCTTCAATATTATTTTACAATGTAGAAACTAGTAAAAATAAAGAAAAACCCTTGAATGAGTAGGTAGTATGTTTTTTGTTGTTGTTGATAAAAACAAATACTTTTAGACTTTTACCCAAGTCGTATTTTACTGGGTGACTTTCACTTTTATTTTAGTCATTTTCTATTAAGGTATCTTTACTTTTACTCAAGTATGACTATTGAGTACTTTTTCCACCACTGGTGTATGTGTGTGTGTGTATATGTGTGTATGTGTGTGTGTGTGTGTGTGTGTGTGTGTGTGTGTGTGTGTGTGTGTGTGTGTGTGTGAAAGGGAGGGGGAGGGAGGGAAAGTGGAGGAGGGAGGGATCAGGGAGGGAGGCAGCAACACAGTGGGAGGACTATCCCGTGCCAGAACTTGTGGCGGCCCAAGTCGTATTTTACTGGGTGACTTTCACTTTTACTTGAGTCATTTTCTATTAAGGTACCTTTACTTTTACTCACGTATGACTATTGAGTAGTACTTTTTCCACCACTGGTGTATATATATATTTTTTTTTTTTGTGTGTGTGTGTGTGTGTGTGTGTGTGTGTGTGTGTGTGTGTGTGTGTGTGTGGAAAGGGAGGGGGAGGGAGGGATCAGGGAGGGAGGCAGCTACACAGTGGGAGGACTATCCCGTGCCAGAACTTGTGGCGGCTGCAGCAGCTAGCAGCCTCGTCTGACTGGAGGAAGTGTGTTGAGGGTTGATGGGAGCAGAGCTTCCATTTTAACACGGCCTGCAGCAGCCAACAGCCAATAGTAGGAGCCAGCAGCAACAGCCAGTAGTAGGAGCCAGCAGCAACAGCCCGTAGTAGGAGCCAGCATCAATAGCCAGTAGTAGGAGCCTGCAGCAACAGCCTGGGAGGGAGTAGCAACAGCCAGTAGTAGGAGCCAGCAGCAACAGCCAGTAGTAGGAGCCAGCAGCAACAGCCAGTAGTAGGAGCCAGCAGCAACAGCCTGGGAGGGAGCAGCAGTGGGGGCAGCAGAGCCTGAACAAAGTGAGCTCACAGAAGAAGTGCCTCTAATCACCGCATTCCAGCAGAGGAGAGCCAGTCAACTTCCTCTAAGCCTGTGTGACGGGCAGAGAGCTATTTTACTCGTCTTCACCTGGACTGGACTTTACCCAACTCTCCCTAGCAGTGTCTGACTGACGAAGGATTTTAAAGAAAGAAGGAAAATAAAAGTGACTTTCTTTGGTTCTAAAAAGGTAAGGTTTGGTGTTTTGAAGATGTTTGTAGTGCTATACTTGCAGGGGAGCTGGTTTCAGTGTTGCGCTAGTTCATCAAAGTAGTTCTGGAGTAGTTTCATGGAGTTTGGGGAAGTTTTAACCTGTGGTTCAGGCACATTTCGCTTCGGGGAATTGATTCAAAATACCAGGCGGGATTCAGGATAGAGAGAGAAGTGGGTTATTACCGGTGTCATTCAAACTACAAGCAGTGTGGTTGTGATTTGTTTGAATTCGACAGTGAGTGTAGTTCATTAAAAACCATGATCTCCTCATCAAGCTTTGGCTGCAGCTTTTCACACAGTGAGAGAATTGCACAACTGTAAATGTCATATTTGTTGAGCCGTCTTTTGCATTGGTTTGGGTCTCCATGCTTATTGGGGCTTTGCTGTGCTGGAGACCTTTATAATGTGAAACATATGGGACCATTCCAGAGGTAGCATAGGCCTCACATAGCTCTATGAGTCTTGCATTTAAAAACACCTTTTTTCAACCTCTTTTGTTGAATGGCTGGTCTGCTGGGAAAAGAAAAATATGGGGAGAGACAGAGACAGAGAGAGAGAGTGAAAGAGAGAAAAAAAACAAGTTCAACTCTTCAAGCCACAGCTGCTGTGTGGTATTCGAGGCCTCAGGCCCATTGTTGATGACATGTACAAGAGTCCCTTCTTACCTCACATAGGCTACACCCTGCCTCCTTACCGGTGTCTAGATCCCTCCCCTTTATCTCCTTAAAAGTCTGGATCCAAACACACACACACCTGCATTTACACCTTCGTATCTATAAAACAATCAGAAGAAAAGCTTGAATGCATCATGAACACACATTAGAACACATGTAACAGTATAACTTTAGACCGTCCCCTTGCCCATACCCAGGCTCAAACCAGGGACCCTCTGCACACATCAACAACAGTCACCCACGAAGCATCGTTACCCATCACTCCACAAAAGCCCTTGCAGTGCATGGGGAACCACTACTTCAAGGTCTCAGAGCAAGTGACGTCACCGATTGACCCCCGCTAACTAGCTAGCCGTTTCACATCCGTTATACACACACATCAAGATGTTTTTTCTCAACTATCAGTTGTGAAATGTGAAACGAGTGTAGAAAGAAGTTAGAAAACACATGAGTTCTCTTATCTTCTCTGTCTCTCTCTTTCCTTTGATAAATAGGCGGCAATTACAAAAACGGATTAGTAGGACCTCGTGGTTTGGACAGGTGGGTTGGCAAATGGCTGGTGTGTGTGTACAGCAAGCTAAGCTTAACAGGGCATTCTGTTCTTCACATGGCACAGACTGACTGTCGGTCTGAGGGCTGCTGGGGCAGTATTGTGTGTCACAGAAATGAAAGCTATCTCTTTTGTAGCCACACAGCACACATATGTAAGCCATTAGCTCGAGCGAAGAGAAGGAGAGAGAGAAAGAGAGAAAGTAAGTGAAAGAGAGGGATAGAGAGAGAGAGAGAGAGAGAGAGAGAGAGAGAGAGAGAGAGAAATAGAGGGAGGAGAGATAAAGTGGGAGTGTAATTCATTTTGGAACACATTCCTCTATGACCTTGGGAACGAAGGCGGTAATTAGGTGGTGCTTTAGGAGCCTGGTGGGTGCTCCTGTCACACATAGATTCCACTGAATTATTTATTTAGGTTCTTCTGTGGAGTTTTTTAAATATATATTTTTTAAATTGCTATGTTAGTTAACCCCTCCCTCTTCGAGGGACAAATATCGTAGTTTTTTGTTGTTGTTGCTTTTTTGCTACATATACAGTGGGGAGAACAAATATTTGATACACTGCCAATTTTGCAGGTTTTCCTACTTACAAAGCACGTAGAGGTCTGTAATTTTTTATCACAGGTACACTTCAACTGTGAATCCAGAAAATCACATTGTATGATTTGTAAGTAATTAATTTGCATTTTATTGCATGACATAAGTATTTGATACATCAGAAAAGCAGAACTTAATATTTGGTACAGAAACCATTTTATTGCATGACATATGTATTTGATCACCTACCAACCAGTAAGAATTCCGGCTCTCACAGACCTGTTAGTTTTTCTTTAAGAAGCCCTCCTGTTCTCCACTCATTACCTGTAATAACTTCACCTGTTTGAACTCATTACCTGTATAAAAGACATCTGTCCACACACTCAATCAAACAGACTCCAACCTCTCCACAATGGCCGAGACCAGGGAGCTATGTAAGGACATCAGGGATAAAATTGTAGACCTGCCCAAGGCTGGGATGGGCTACAGGACAATAGGCAAGCAGCTTGGTGAGAAGGCAACAAGATGACGGTCAATCACCCTCGGTCTGGGGCTCCATGCAAGATCTCACCTCGTGGGGCATAAAAGATCCTGAGGAAGGTGAGGGATCAGGCCAGAACTACACGGCAGGACCTGGTCAATGACCTGAAGAGAGCTGGGACCACAGTCTCAAAGAAAACCATTAGAAACACACTACGCCGTCATGGATAAAAATCCTGCAGCGCACGCAAGGTCCCCCTGCTCAAGCCAGCGCATGTCCAGGCCCGTCTGAAGGTTGCCAATTACCATCTAGGACGATCCAGAGGAGGATTTAGAGAAGGTCATGTGGTCTGATGAGACAAAAATAGAGCTTTTTGGTCTAAACTCCACTCGCCGTGTTTGGAGGAAGAAGAAGAATGAGTACAACCACAAGAACACCATCCAAACTGTGAAGCATGGAGGTGGAAACATCATTCTTTAGGGATGCTTTTCTGCAAAGGGGACATAACAACTGCACCATATTGAGGGGAGGATGGATGGGGCCATGTATCGCAAGATCTTGGCCAACAACCTCCTTCCCTCAGTAAGAGCAGTGAAGATGGGTCGTGGCTGGGTCTTCCAGCATGACAACGACCCGAAACACACAGCCAGGGCAACTAAGGAGTGGCTCTTTAAGAAGCATCTCAAGGTCCTGGAGTGGCCTAGCCAGTCTCCAGACCTGAACCCAATAGAATATCTTTTGAGGGAGCTGAAAGTCCGTATTACCCAGCGACAGCCCCGAAACCTGAAGGATCTGGAGAAGGTCTGTAAGGAGGAGTGGGCCAAAATCCCTGCTGCGGTGTGTGCAAACCTGGTCAAGAACTACAGGAAACGTATGATTGATCGCTGTAATTGCGAACAAAGGTTTCTGTACCAAACATTAAGTTCTGCTTTTCTGATCATGCAATAAAATGCTAATTAATTACTTAAAAATCATACAATGTTATTTTCTGGATTTTTGTTTTAGATTCCGTCTCGCACAGTTGAAGTGTACCTATGATAAAAATTACAGACCTCTACATGCTTTGTAAGTAGGAAAACCTGCAAAATCGGCAGTGTATCAACTACTTGTTCTCCCCACTGTACATACATTTTACCTATACATTTGACATACTCTTTTAACATATACATTTCAAATACATGGTACTTTTATATATAACAATAATACATTACCAAACAAACTATTTAATCCCAACCCTCAGCCACTCTCAGCCCATCCCACCTATCACCTCAGACCACCCCTCAGCCACTCTCAGCCCATCCCACCTATCACCGTAGACCAACCCTCAGCCACTCTCAGCCCATCCCACCTATCACCGTAGACCAACCCTCAGCCACTCTCAGCCCATCCCACCTATCACCGTAGACCAACCCTCAGCCACTCTCAGCCCATCCCACCTATCACCATAGACCAACCCTCAGCCACTCTCAGCCCATCCCACCTATCACTATAGACCAACCCTCAGCCACTCTCAGCCCATCCCACCTATCACCGTAGACCAACCCTCAGCCACTCTCAGCCCATCCCACCTATCACCGTAGACCAACCCTCAGCCACTCTCAGCCCATCCCACCTATCACCGTAGACCAACCCTCAGCCACTCTCAGCCCATCCCACCTATCACCATAGACCAACCCTCAGCCACTCTCAGCCCATCCCACCTATCACCATAGACCAACCCTCAGCCACTCTCAGCCCATCCCACCTATCACCATAGACCAAGCCTTAGCCACTCTCAGCCCACCCCACCTATCACCATAGACCAACCCTCAGCCACTCTCAGCCCATCCCACCTATCAGCATAGACCGCCCTTGTTTGGTTTCCATGTGCCATATATTTTTCAATTGTGCTGTGATTATTTACAACATTTTTGAATCGTTCTAATCATATATTATCCACAGATTGTGAGCTAACGAAGAAAACCTTTCCTACAAGTATTATTGTATTATTTATTGACTGACTATGGCTTTCCAAATCGCCCAACACTGCTATTTGTAAGGTTCATTTTTTGTGCATGTTGTGATTTTTTAACCCTTCCTGAACCTGCGACCAGAAACAAGCTACATAGGGGCAATACCAGAATAAATTATCTATTGATTCTGTCTCTTCACAGCAAATCTTTTCTTTTCTGGTTCTTCTGTGTTGAATGAGGGTCAAAGCCGCAGTGCAGCTTTTTGTTTGCAACAGATTCCTCGGTTTTGTTTATTTCGGTTCTTCGGTGTTGAATGAGGGTCAAAGCCACAGTGTAAACCTATCGAGCGAGACAGGAAACAGGCAGAACAAACTGTGGCCTATTCTCTTCTCTCCAAAGCTACTTCATCCACCCAGCCTGTCATGTCATGGTGGGAGATGTTATCCCTTCTACTGTTTGAAGTGTGCTGCTGCTTTCTATCCATGCCAAGTTGTCTGAGTGACTGATGGGAATCAGGGAGGGTTATTAGATGGCGTCCAGATTGCTAATGCTAAATACCTTCGGGAGCAACTAGCCGTAGGAAGGATACTTGATATACTGCACCACAAGCAATGAACATGCAGTGCTGAGTTGAAAAGATGAACTTCATCCATTCACAACTACAGTGCCCCCCTCCCCCCACACACACACACCCCTTAACAATATCCCAGTAAGCAGCTAGAATTCCTGAAGCGTTTACGACACGTTTGGTGTGGCTGACGTTCGAAGACAAACAGCTTAGAAGATAATTCATGTGTACCTGTAACTTCGGGATAAGGATTGGCTCTAAGGGCTGGGTCGGTCGGGCTGGGGTGCGAAGCGGGGCTGGGCTCGAGCCCAGCTCGAGTTTGTGGTCTCGCAAGGGGCTGCTTATGGGGGTTCGTTGGGGTGGTGTCCGTTGGCGTTCTGAAGGTGGTTCGGTGGTGGTTGGGTTGGTGGTTGGCAGCGGCGACTCTGGACGTGTGCCGGGCCCTTCTCGCGGATCTCCCCAGCTTCGGTGCTCGTTGGCCTCGTCTCCGGCGGGTTGCCTCGGTCGGCGCCTAGCAGCTGACTTAGAACTGGTGTGGACCAGGGGAATCCGACTGTTTAATTAAAACAAAGCATCGCGAAGGCCCAAGGTGGGTGATGACGCAATGTGATTTCTGCCCAGTGCTCTGAATGTCAAAGTGAAGAAATTCAATGAAGCGCAGGTAAACGGCGGGAGTAACTATGACTCTCTTAGAGACAAGCCCCGGAAGATAGTGGAGCATGGAAAAACAAACTCAATACAATACAAGAAAAGGGAACTAAAAACCTAAATGAAATCGGCAGATGACCGGAGGGCCTCAACATAATATAACTACTAATATGTATATATAGCGGGCAAGAAATGTATAAACAAAGGGGCCTCTAAACAGGACCCCAGCACCCATTAATGGGGATGAGTACAAAGATAAGTTTAAGGCCCAAGCTTTGGGGCCGTGCCAGCAGTTAAAATTTAAATATAGCACCTGGCTGCCGGGCCTAGCACACTGACTCCCAGAGAGACAGTAGGCTCCTTGTGGCTGGTTTATACATTGGTCCACAGCATGGCCAAGTCCTCCCATTCTGAGCTGTACTGAGCCATATCCCCCCTGCAGCAATATCATATTAGTTTCCCTATTTCTTTTTTTAAATAGAAGTATGTCATGTTTGACTCATTCATAACATACTAACCTTAGGCCATGGTGGAAAGGCTGACTTTGTACTTTATTGACTATAGATTTGGGTTTTGTCAATGTTTGGTTAAGAGAGAACTGGGAGGTTTCTTTTTTAGTTTTTTAGTGTTGCTTACATTGACTGCTCTCCTTTTCACCACTGGAACATATTTCTGGTTGAATGTGACCATGGTGAATTCTAACTAACCCCAAAATGGACGGCATTGCCACAAACTACCCTTACAAAAAAATATTGCAGTCAGAGTGCAGTATAACTGCAGTTCAACTGCAGTACACTGCAGTCATTCTGCTATTGCTGCATCCAAAATACCACAGTCGACTGCAGCTACTGCACTTTTACTGCACTTTTAAAACTGCAAAAATGTTTTGTAAAGGTGTCATTCATGAACCAAGACCAGCCAATAAGAACAGTTCTAAGGTTGATGTTTTGAGCCAAGAATGGGGGGAGGTTGTTGGCCATCAGGTTGCCAGGGGCGGCCTGGGACAAGAATTCAGCCCTGGCATTTTATCCACACCAGCCCACATCGCAGCGTGACGCCAACTCACACACACCCGATACACTACTCAGGCAGGAGCACTGACACATAACATTGGCAATACAGTACACCATTTCTGAACCATTTCTGTACCAATGACAGGTGAGTCTTGGCCCTCCTCATTTTTTTAACCAGCTGATATTTAAAACAAATACAATAAATAAAAACACCACTGGAGGTACAACTCACCACTATAACTGTTCCTATGTCTGGAGATACAACTCACCACTATAACTGTTCCTCTGGAGATACAACTCACCACTATAACTGTTCCTCTGGAGATACAACTCACCACTATAACTGTTCCTCTGTCTGGAGTTACAACTCACCACTATAACTGTTCCTTTGGAGATACAACTCACCACTATAACTGTTCCGCTAGAGACACAACTCACCAATATAACTGTTCCTCTGGAGATACAACTCACCACTATAACTGTTCCTCTGGAGACACAACTCACCACTATAACTGTTCCTATGTCTGGAGATACAACTCACCACTATAACTGTTCCTCTTGAGATACAACTCACCACTATAACTGTTCCTCTGGAGACACAACTCACCACTATAACTGTTCCTATGTCTGGAGATACAACTCACCACTATAACTGTTCCTCTGTGGGACACAACTCACCACTATAACTGTTCCTATGTCTGGAGATACAACTCACCACTATAACTGTTCCTCTGGAGATACAACTCACCACTATAACTGTTCCTCTGGAGATACAACTCACCACTATAACTGTTCCTCTGTCTGGAGTTACAACTCACCACTATAACTGTTCCTTTGGAGATACAACTCCCCACTATAACTGTTCCGCTAGAGACACAACTCACCAATATAACTGTTCCTCTGGAGATACAACTCACCACTATAACTGTTCCTCTGGAGATACAACTCACCACTATAACTGTTCCTCTGTCTGGAGTTACAACTCACCACTATAACTGTTCCTTTGGAGATACAACTCCCCACTATAACTGTTCCTCTAGAGACACAACTCACCAATATAACTGTTCCTCTGGAGATACAACTTACCACTATAACTGTTCCTCTGGAGATACAACTCACCACTATAACTGTTCCTCTAGAGACACAACTCACCACTATAACTGTTCCTCTGGAGATACAACTCACCGCTATAACTGTTCCTCTGTGTGGAGATACAATTCACCATTATAACTGTTCCTATGTTTGGAGATACAACTCACCACTATAACTGTTCCTCTGGAGATACAACTCACCACTATAACTGTTCCTCTGTCTGGAGATACAACTCACCACTATAACTGTTCCTCTGTCTGGAGATAGAACTCACCACTATAACTGTTCCTCTAGAGACACAACTCATCACTATAACTGTTCCTCTGGACATACAACTCACCGCTATAACTGTTCCTCTGTGTGGAGATACAACTCACCACTATAACTGTTCCTCTGGAGATACAACTCACCACTATAACTGTTCCTCTGGAGATACAACTCACCACTATTACTGTTCCTCTAGAGACACAACTCACCACTATAACTGTTCCTCTAGAGACACAACTCACCACTATAACTGTTCCTCTGGAGATACAACTCACCACTATAACTGTTCCTCTGGAGATACAACTCACCGCTATAACTGTTCCTCTGTGTGGAGATACAATTCACCACTATAACTGTTCCTATGTTTGGAGATACAACTCACCACTATAACTGTTCCTCTGGAGATACAACTCACCACTATAACTGCTCCTCTGTCTGGAGATACAACTCACCACTATAACTGTTCCTCTGTCTGGAGATAGAACTCACCACTATAACTGTTCCTCTAGAGACACAACTCATCACTATAACTGTTCCTCTGGAGATACAACTCACCGCTATAACTGTACCTCTGTGTGGAGATACAACTCATCACTATAACTGTTCCTATGTTTGGAGATACAACTCACCAACTATAACTGTTCCTCTGTGTGGAGATAAAACTCACCGCTATAACTGTTCCTCTGTGTGGAGATACAACTCATCACTATAACTGTTCCTCTGTCTGGAGATACAACTCACCACTATAACTGTTCCTCTGGAGATACAACTCACCACTATAACTGTTCCTCTGTCTGGAAATACAACTCACCACTATAACTGTTCCTCTGTGTGGAGATACAACTCACCACTATAACTGTTCCTCTGTCTGGAGATACAACTCACCACTATAACTGTTCCTCTGTCTGGAGATACAACTCACCACTATAACTGTTCCTCTGGAGATACAACTCATCACTATAACAGTTCCTCTGTCTGGAGATACAAATCACCACTATAACTGTTCCTCTGTGTGGAGATATAACTCACCACTAGAACTGTTCCTCTGTCTGGAGATTCAACTCACCACTATAACTGTTCCTCTGTGTGGAGATACAACTCAACACAATAACTGTTTCTCTGTGTGGAGATACAACTCACCACTATAACAGTTCCTCTGTCTGTAGATACAACCTACCACTATAACTGTTCCTCTGTCTGTAGATACAACCTACCATTATAACTGTTCCTCTGGGGATACAACTCACCACTATAACTGTTCCTCTGTGTGGAGATACAACTCACCACTATAGCTGTTCCTTTGTGTGGAGATACAACTCACCACTATACCTGTTCCTCTGTGTGGAGATACAACTCACCACTATAGCTGTTCCTCTATGTGGAGAGACAACTCACCACTATAACTGTTCCTCTGTGTGGAGATACAACTCACCACTATAACTGTTCCTCTGTCTGGAGATATAACTCACCACTATAACTGTTCCTCTGTCTGGAGATACAACTCACCACTATAACTGTTCCTCTGTGTGGAGATACAACTCACAACTATAACTGTTCCTCTGTGTGGAGATACAACTCACCACTATAACTGTTCCTCTGTGTGGAGATACAACTCACCACCCTAACTATTTCTCTGTCTGGAGATACAATTAATCACTTTAACTGTTCCTCTGTGTGGAGATACAGCTCACCAATATAACTGTTCCGCTGGAGACACAACCTACCACTTTAACTGTTCCTCGGTGTGGAGATACAACTCACCACTATAACTGTTCCTCTGGAGATACAACTCACCACTATAACTGTTCCTCTGTCTGGAGATACAACTCACCACTATAACTGTTCCTCTGGAGATACAACTCATCACTATAACAGTTCCTCTGTCTGGAGATACAACTCACCACTATAACTGTTCCTCTGGAGATACAACTCACCACTATAACAGTTCCTCTGTCTGGAGATACAAATCACCACTATAACTGTTCCTCTGTGTGGAGATATAACTCACCACTAGAACTGTTCCTCTGTCTGGAGATTCAACTCACCACTATAACTGTTCCTCTGTGTGGAGATACAACTCAACACAATAACTGTTTCTCTGTGTGGAGATACAACTCACCACCCTAACTATTTCTCTGTCTGGAGATACAATTAATCACTTTAACTGTTCCTCTGTGTGGAGATACAGCTCACCAATATAACTGTTCCGCTGGAGACACAACCTACCACTTTAACTGTTCCTCGGTGTGGAGATACAACTCAACACAATAACTGTTTCTCTGTGTGGAGATACAACTCACCACTATAACAGTTCCTCTGTCTGTAGATACAACCTACCACTATAACTGTTCCTCTGTCTGTAGATACAACCTACCACTATAACTGTTCCTCTGGGGATACAACTCACCACTATAACTGTTCCTCTGTGTGGTGATACAACTCACCACTATAACTGTTCCTCTGTGTGGAGATGCAACTCACCACTATAGCTGTTCCTTTGTGTGGAGATACAACTCACCACTATACCTGTTCCTCTGTGTGGAGATACAACTCACCACTATAACTGTTCCTCTATGTGGAGAGACAACTCACCACTATAACTGTTCCTCTGTGTGGAGATACAACTCACCACTATAACTGTTCCTCTGTCTGGAGATATAACTCACCACTATAACTGTTCCTCTGTCTGGAGATACAACTCACCACTATAACTGTTCCTCTGTCTGGAGATACAACTCACCACAATAACTGTTCCTCTGGAGATACAACTCATCACTATAACAGTTCCTCTGTCTGGAGATACAAATCACCACTATAACTGTTCCTCTGTGTGGAGATATAACTCACCACTAGAACTGTTCCTCTGTCTGGAGATTCAACTCACCACTATAACTGTTCCTCTGTGTGGAGATACAACTCAACACAATAACTGTTTCTCTGTGTGGAGATACAACTCACCACTATAACAGTTCCTCTGTCTGTAGATACAACCTACCACTATAACTGTTCCTCTGTCTGTAGATACAACCTACCATTATAACTGTTCCTCTGGGGATACAACTCACCACTATAACTGTTCCTCTGTGTGGAGATACAACTCACCACTATAGCTGTTCCTTTGTGTGGAGATACAACTCACCACTATACCTGTTCCTCTGTGTGGAGATACAACTCACCACTATAGCTGTTCCTCTATGTGGAGAGACAACTCACCACTATAACTGTTCCTCTGTGTGGAGATACAACTCACCACTATAACTGTTCCTCTGTCTGGAGATACAGCTCACCAATATAACTGTTCCGCTGGAGACACAACCTACCACTTTAACTGTTCCTCGGTGTGGAGATACAACTCACCACTATAACTGTTCCTCTGGAGATACAACTCACCACTATAACTGTTCCTCTGTCTGGAGATACAACTCACCACTATAACTGTTCCTCTGGAGATACAACTCATCACTATAACAGTTCCTCTGTCTGGAGATACAACTCACCACTATAACTGTTCCTCTGGAGATACAACTCACCACTATAACAGTTCCTCTGTCTGGAGATACAAATCACCACTATAACTGTTCCTCTGTGTGGAGATATAACTCACCACTAGAACTGTTCCTCTGTCTGGAGATTCAACTCACCACTATAACTGTTCCTCTGTGTGGAGATACAACTCAACACAATAACTGTTTCTCTGTGTGGAGATACAACTCACCACTATAACAGTTCCTCTGTCTGTAGATACAACCTACCACTATAACTGTTCCTCTGTCTGTAGATACAACCTACCATTATAACTGTTCCTCTGGGGATACAACTCACCACTATAACTGTTCCTCTGTGTGGTGATACAACTCACCAATATAACTGTTCCTCTGTGTGGAGATACAAATCACCACTATAGCTGTTCCTTTGTGTGGAGATACAACTCACCACTATACCTGTTCCTCTGTGAGGAGATACAACTCACCACTATAGCTGTTCCTCTATGTGGAGAGACAACTCACCACTATAACTGTTCCTCTGTGTGGAGATACAACTCACCACTATAACTGTTCCTCTGTCTGGAGATATAACTCACCACTATAACTGTTCCTCTTGCTGGAGATACAACTCACCACTATAACTGTTCCTCTGTGTGGAGATACAACTCACAACTATAACTGTTCCTCTGTGTGGAGATACAACTCACCACTATAACTGTTCCTCTGTGTGGAGATACAACTCACCACCCTAACTATTTCTCTGTCTGGAGATACAATTAATCACTTTAACTGTTCCTCTGTGTGGAGATACAGCTCACCAATATAACTGTTCCGCTGGAGACACAACCTACCACTTTAACTGTTCCTCGGTGTGGAGATACAACTCAACACAATAACTGTTTCTCTGTGTGGAGATACAACTCACCACTATAACAGTTCCTCTGTCTGTAGATACAACCTACCACTATAACTGTTCCTCTGTCTGTAGATACAACCTACCACTATAACTGTTCCTCTGGGGATACAACTCACCACTATAACTGTTCCTCTGTGTGGTGATACAACTCACCAATATAACTGTTCCTCTGTGTGGAGATGCAACTCACCACTATAGCTGTTCCTTTGTGTGGAGATACAACTCACCACTATACCTGTTCCTCTGTGTGGAGATACAACTCACCACTATAACTGTTCCTCTATGTGGAGAGACAACTCACCACTATAACTGTTCCTCTGTGTGGAGATACAACTCACCACTATAACTGTTCCTCTGTCTGGAGATATAACTCACCACTATAACTGTTCCTCTGTCTGGAGATACAACTCACCACTATAACTGTTCCTCTGTCTGGAGATACAACTCACCACTATAACTGTTCCTCTGGAGATACAACTCACCACTATAACTGTTCCTCTGTCTGGAGATACAACTCACCACTATAACTGTTCCTCTGGAGAGACAACTCACCACTATAACTGTTCCTCTGTGTGGAGATACAACTCACCACTATAACTGTTCCTCTGTGTGGAGATACAACTCAACACAATAACTGTTTCTCTGTGTGGAGATACAACTCACCACTATAACAGTTCCTCTGTCTGTAGATACAACCTACCACTATAACTGTTCCTCTGTCTGTAGATACAACCTACCATTATAACTGTTCCTCTGGGGATACAACTCACCACTATAACTGTTCCTCTGTGTGGTGATACAACTCACCAATATAACTGTTCCTCTGTGTGGAGATACAACTCACCACTATAGCTGTTCCTTTGTGTGGAGATACAACTCACCACTATACCTGTTCCTCTGTGAGGAGATACAACTCACCACTATAGCTGTTCCTCTATGTGGAGAGACAACTCACCACTATAACTGTTCCTCTGTGTGGAGATACAACTCACCACTATAACTGTTCCTCTGTCTGGAGATATAACTCACCACTATAACTGTTCCTCTTGCTGGAGATACAACTCACCACTATAACTGTTCCTCTGTGTGGAGATACAACTCACAACTATAACTGTTCCTCTGTGTGGAGATACAACTCACCACTATAACTGTTCCTCTGTGTGGAGATACAACTCACCACCCTAACTATTTCTCTGTCTGGAGATACAATTAATCACTTTAACTGTTCCTCTGTGTGGAGATACAGCTCACCAATATAACTGTTCCGCTGGAGACACAACCTACCACTTTAACTGTTCCTCGGTGTGGAGATACAACTCAACACAATAACTGTTTCTCTGTGTGGAGATACAACTCACCACTATAACAGTTCCTCTGTCTGTAGATACAACCTACCACTATAACTGTTCCTCTGTCTGTAGATACAACCTACCACTATAACTGTTCCTCTGGGGATACAACTCACCACTATAACTGTTCCTCTGTGTGGTGATACAACTCACCAATATAACTGTTCCTCTGTGTGGAGATGCAACTCACCACTATAGCTGTTCCTTTGTGTGGAGATACAACTCACCACTATACCTGTTCCTCTGTGTGGAGATACAACTCACCACTATAACTGTTCCTCTATGTGGAGAGACAACTCACCACTATAACTGTTCCTCTGTGTGGAGATACAACTCACCACTATAACTGTTCCTCTGTCTGGAGATATAACTCACCACTATAACTGTTCCTCTGTCTGGAGATACAACTCACCACTATAACTGTTCCTCTGTCTGGAGATACAACTCACCACTATAACTGTTCCTCTGGAGATACAACTCATCACTATAACAGTTCCTCTGTCTGGAGATACAAATCACCACTATAACTGTTCCTCTGTGTGGAGATATAACTCACCACTAGAACTGTTCCTCTGTCTGGAGATTCAACTCACCACTATAACTGTTCCTCTGTGTGGAGCTACAACTCAACACAATAACTGTTTCTCTGTGTGGAGATACAACTCACCACTATAACAGTTCCTCTGTCTGTAGATACAACCTACCACTATAACTGTTCCTCTGTCTGTAGATACAACCTACCATTATAACTGTTCCTCTGGGGATACAACTCACCACTATAACTGTTCCTCTGTGTGGAGATACAACTCACCACTATAGCTGTTCCTTTGTGTGGAGATACAACTCACCACTATACCTGTTCCTCTGTGTGGAGATACAACTCACCACTATAGCTGTTCCTCTATGTGGAGAGACAACTCACCACTATAACTGTTCCTCTGTGTGGAGATACAACTCACCACTATAACTGTTCCTCTGTCTGGAGATATAACTCACCACTATAACTGTTCCTCTGTCTGGAGATACAACTCACCACTATAACTGTTCCTCTGTGTGGAGATACAACTCACCACCCTAACTATTTCTCTGTCTGGAGATACAATTAATCACTTTAACTGTTCCTCTGTGTGGAGATACAGCTCACCAATATAACTGTTCCGCTGGAGACACAACCTACCACTTTAACTGTTCCTCGGTGTGGAGATACAACTCAACACAATAACTGTTTCTCTGTGTGGAGATACAACTCACCACTATAACAGTTCCTCTGTCTGTAGATACAACCTACCACTATAACTGTTCCTCTGTCTGTAGATACAACCTACCACTATAACTGTTCCTCTGGGGATACAACTCACCACTATAACTGTTCCTCTGTGTGGTGATACAACTCACCAATATAACTGTTCCTCTGTGTGGAGATGCAACTCACCACTATAGCTGTTCCTTTGTGTGGAGATACAACTCACCACTATACCTGTTCCTCTGTGTGGAGATACAACTCACCACTATAACTGTTCCTCTATGTGGAGAGACAACTCACCACTATAACTGTTCCTCTGTGTGGAGATACAACTCACCACTATAACTGTTCCTCTGTCTGGAGATATAACTCACCACTATAACTGTTCCTCTGTCTGGAGATACAACTCACCACTATAACTGTTCCTCTGTCTGGAGATACAACTCACCACTATAACTGTTCCTCTGGAGATACAACTCACCACTATAACTGTTCCTCTGTCTGGAGATACAACTCACCACTATAACTGTTCCTCTGGAGAGACAACTCACCACTATAACTGTTCCTCTGTGTGGAGATACAACTCACCACTATAACTGTTCCTCTGTGTGGAGATACAACTCAACACAATAACTGTTTCTCTGTGTGGAGATACAACTCACCACTATAACAGTTCCTCTGTCTGTAGATACAACCTACCACTATAACTGTTCCTCTGTCTGTAGATACAACCTACCATTATAACTGTTCCTCTGGGGATACAACTCACCACTATAACTGTTCCTCTGTGTGGTGATACAACTCACCAATATAACTGTTCCTCTGTGTGGAGATACAACTCACCACTATAGCTGTTCCTTTGTGTGGAGATACAACTCACCACTATACCTGTTCCTCTGTGAGGAGATACAACTCACCACTATAGCTGTTCCTCTATGTGGAGAGACAACTCACCACTATAACTGTTCCTCTGTGTGGAGATACAACTCACCACTATAACTGTTCCTCTGTCTGGAGATATAACTCACCACTATAACTGTTCCTCTTGCTGGAGATACAACTCACCACTATAACTGTTCCTCTGTGTGGAGATACAACTCACAACTATAACTGTTCCTCTGTGTGGAGATACAACTCACCACTATAACTGTTCCTCTGTGTGGAGATACAACTCACCACCCTAACTATTTCTCTGTCTGGAGATACAATTAATCACTTTAACTGTTCCTCTGTGTGGAGATACAGCTCACCAATATAACTGTTCCGCTGGAGACACAACCTACCACTTTAACTGTTCCTCGGTGTGGAGATACAACTCAACACAATAACTGTTTCTCTGTGTGGAGATACAACTCACCACTATAACAGTTCCTCTGTCTGTAGATACAACCTACCACTATAACTGTTCCTCTGTCTGTAGATACAACCTACCACTATAACTGTTCCTCTGGGGATACAACTCACCACTATAACTGTTCCTCTGTGTGGTGATACAACTCACCAATATAACTGTTCCTCTGTGTGGAGATGCAACTCACCACTATAGCTGTTCCTTTGTGTGGAGATACAACTCACCACTATACCTGTTCCTCTGTGTGGAGATACAACTCACCACTATAACTGTTCCTCTATGTGGAGAGACAACTCACCACTATAACTGTTCCTCTGTGTGGAGATACAACTCACCACTATAACTGTTCCTCTGTCTGGAGATATAACTCACCACTATAACTGTTCCTCTGTCTGGAGATACAACTCACCACTATAACTGTTCCTCTGTCTGGAGATACAACTCACCACTATAACTGTTCCTCTGGAGATACAACTCATCACTATAACAGTTCCTCTGTCTGGAGATACAAATCACCACTATAACTGTTCCTCTGTGTGGAGATATAACTCACCACTAGAACTGTTCCTCTGTCTGGAGATTCAACTCACCACTATAACTGTTCCTCTGTGTGGAGCTACAACTCAACACAATAACTGTTTCTCTGTGTGGAGATACAACTCACCACTATAACAGTTCCTCTGTCTGTAGATACAACCTACCACTATAACTGTTCCTCTGTCTGTAGATACAACCTACCATTATAACTGTTCCTCTGGGGATACAACTCACCACTATAACTGTTCCTCTGTGTGGAGATACAACTCACCACTATAGCTGTTCCTTTGTGTGGAGATACAACTCACCACTATACCTGTTCCTCTGTGTGGAGATACAACTCACCACTATAGCTGTTCCTCTATGTGGAGAGACAACTCACCACTATAACTGTTCCTCTGTGTGGAGATACAACTCACCACTATAACTGTTCCTCTGTCTGGAGATATAACTCACCACTATAACTGTTCCTCTGTCTGGAGATACAACTCACCACTATAACTGTTCCTCTGTGTGGAGATACAACTCACAACTATAACTGTTCCTCTGTGTGGAGATACAACTCACCACTATAACTGTTCCTCTGTGTGGAGATACAACTCACCACCCTAACTATTTCTCTGTCTGGAGATACAATTAATCACTTTAACTGTTCCTCTGTGTGGAGATACAGCTCACCAATATAACTGTTCCGCTGGAGACACAACCTACCACTTTAACTGTTCCTCGGTGTGGAGATACAACTCACCACTATAACTGTTCCTCTGGAGATACAACTCACCACTATAACTGTTCCTCTGTCTGGAGATACAACTCACCACTATAACTGTTCCTCTGGAGATACAACTCATCACTATAACAGTTCCTCTGTCTGGAGATACAACTCACCACTATAACTGTTCCTCTGGAGATACAACTCACCACTATAACAGTTCCTCTGTCTGGAGATACAAATCACCACTATAACTGTTCCTCTGTGTGGAGATATAACTCACCAATATAACTGTTCCTCTGTGTGGAGATGCAACTCACCACTATAGCTGTTCCTTTGTGTGGAGATACAACTCACCACTATACCTGTTCCTCTGTGTGGAGATACAACTCACCACTATAACTGTTCCTCTATGTGGAGAGACAACTCACCACTATAACTGTTCCTCTGTGTGGAGATACAACTCACCACTATAACTGTTCCTCTGTCTGGAGATATAACTCACCACTATAACTGTTCCTCTGTCTGGAGATACAACTCACCACTATAACTGTTCCTCTGTCTGGAGATACAACTCACCACTATAACTGTTCCTCTGGAGATACAACTCATCACTATAACAGTTCCTCTGTCTGGAGATACAAATCACCACTATAACTGTTCCTCTGTGTGGAGATATAACTCACCACTAGAACTGTTCCTCTGTCTGGAGATTCAACTCACCACTATAACTGTTCCTCTGTGTGGAGCTACAACTCAACACAATAACTGTTTCTCTGTGTGGAGATACAACTCACCACTATAACAGTTCCTCTGTCTGTAGATACAACCTACCACTATAACTGTTCCTCTGTCTGTAGATACAACCTACCATTATAACTGTTCCTCTGGGGATACAACTCACCACTATAACTGTTCCTCTGTGTGGAGATACAACTCACCACTATAGCTGTTCCTTTGTGTGGAGATACAACTCACCACTATACCTGTTCCTCTGTGTGGAGATACAACTCACCACTATAGCTGTTCCTCTATGTGGAGAGACAACTCACCACTATAACTGTTCCTCTGTGTGGAGATACAACTCACCACTATAACTGTTCCTCTGTCTGGAGATATAACTCACCACTATAACTGTTCCTCTGTCTGGAGATACAACTCACCACTATAACTGTTCCTCTGTGTGGAGATACAACTCACCACCCTAACTATTTCTCTGTCTGGAGATACAATTAATCACTTTAACTGTTCCTCTGTGTGGAGATACAGCTCACCAATATAACTGTTCCGCTGGAGACACAACCTACCACTTTAACTGTTCCTCGGTGTGGAGATACAACTCAACACAATAACTGTTTCTCTGTGTGGAGATACAACTCACCACTATAACAGTTCCTCTGTCTGTAGATACAACCTACCACTATAACTGTTCCTCTGTCTGTAGATACAACCTACCACTATAACTGTTCCTCTGGGGATACAACTCACCACTATAACTGTTCCTCTGTGTGGTGATACAACTCACCAATATAACTGTTCCTCTGTGTGGAGATGCAACTCACCACTATAGCTGTTCCTTTGTGTGGAGATACAACTCACCACTATACCTGTTCCTCTGTGTGGAGATACAACTCACCACTATAACTGTTCCTCTATGTGGAGAGACAACTCACCACTATAACTGTTCCTCTGTGTGGAGATACAACTCACCACTATAACTGTTCCTCTGTCTGGAGATATAACTCACCACTATAACTGTTCCTCTGTCTGGAGATACAACTCACCACTATAACTGTTCCTCTGTCTGGAGATACAACTCACCACTATAACTGTTCCTCTGGAGATACAACTCACCACTATAACTGTTCCTCTGTCTGGAGATACAACTCACCACTATAACTGTTCCTCTGGAGAGACAACTCACCACTATAACTGTTCCTCTGTGTGGAGATACAACTCACCACTATAACTGTTCCTCTGTGTGGAGATACAACTCAACACAATAACTGTTTCTCTGTGTGGAGATACAACTCACCACTATAACAGTTCCTCTGTCTGTAGATACAACCTACCACTATAACTGTTCCTCTGTCTGTAGATACAACCTACCATTATAACTGTTCCTCTGGGGATACAACTCACCACTATAACTGTTCCTCTGTGTGGTGATACAACTCACCAATATAACTGTTCCTCTGTGTGGAGATACAACTCACCACTATAGCTGTTCCTTTGTGTGGAGATACAACTCACCACTATACCTGTTCCTCTGTGAGGAGATACAACTCACCACTATAGCTGTTCCTCTATGTGGAGAGACAACTCACCACTATAACTGTTCCTCTGTGTGGAGATACAACTCACCACTATAACTGTTCCTCTGTCTGGAGATATAACTCACCACTATAACTGTTCCTCTTGCTGGAGATACAACTCACCACTATAACTGTTCCTCTGTGTGGAGATACAACTCACAACTATAACTGTTCCTCTGTGTGGAGATACAACTCACCACTATAACTGTTCCTCTGTGTGGAGATACAACTCACCACCCTAACTATTTCTCTGTCTGGAGATACAATTAATCACTTTAACTGTTCCTCTGTGTGGAGATACAGCTCACCAATATAACTGTTCCGCTGGAGACACAACCTACCACTTTAACTGTTCCTCGGTGTGGAGATACAACTCAACACAATAACTGTTTCTCTGTGTGGAGATACAACTCACCACTATAACAGTTCCTCTGTCTGTAGATACAACCTACCACTATAACTGTTCCTCTGTCTGTAGATACAACCTACCACTATAACTGTTCCTCTGGGGATACAACTCACCACTATAACTGTTCCTCTGTGTGGTGATACAACTCACCAATATAACTGTTCCTCTGTGTGGAGATGCAACTCACCACTATAGCTGTTCCTTTGTGTGGAGATACAACTCACCACTATACCTGTTCCTCTGTGTGGAGATACAACTCACCACTATAACTGTTCCTCTATGTGGAGAGACAACTCACCACTATAACTGTTCCTCTGTGTGGAGATACAACTCACCACTATAACTGTTCCTCTGTCTGGAGATATAACTCACCACTATAACTGTTCCTCTGTCTGGAGATACAACTCACCACTATAACTGTTCCTCTGTCTGGAGATACAACTCACCACTATAACTGTTCCTCTGGAGATACAACTCATCACTATAACAGTTCCTCTGTCTGGAGATACAAATCACCACTATAACTGTTCCTCTGTGTGGAGATATAACTCACCACTAGAACTGTTCCTCTGTCTGGAGATTCAACTCACCACTATAACTGTTCCTCTGTGTGGAGCTACAACTCAACACAATAACTGTTTCTCTGTGTGGAGATACAACTCACCACTATAACAGTTCCTCTGTCTGTAGATACAACCTACCACTATAACTGTTCCTCTGTCTGTAGATACAACCTACCATTATAACTGTTCCTCTGGGGATACAACTCACCACTATAACTGTTCCTCTGTGTGGAGATACAACTCACCACTATAGCTGTTCCTTTGTGTGGAGATACAACTCACCACTATACCTGTTCCTCTGTGTGGAGATACAACTCACCACTATAGCTGTTCCTCTATGTGGAGAGACAACTCACCACTATAACTGTTCCTCTGTGTGGAGATACAACTCACCACTATAACTGTTCCTCTGTCTGGAGATATAACTCACCACTATAACTGTTCCTCTGTCTGGAGATACAACTCACCACTATAACTGTTCCTCTGTGTGGAGATACAACTCACAACTATAACTGTTCCTCTGTGTGGAGATACAACTCACCACTATAACTGTTCCTCTGTGTGGAGATACAACTCACCACCCTAACTATTTCTCTGTCTGGAGATACAATTAATCACTTTAACTGTTCCTCTGTGTGGAGATACAGCTCACCAATATAACTGTTCCGCTGGAGACACAACCTACCACTTTAACTGTTCCTCGGTGTGGAGATACAACTCACCACTATAACTGTTCCTCTGGAGATACAACTCACCACTATAACTGTTCCTCTGTCTGGAGATACAACTCACCACTATAACTGTTCCTCTGGAGATACAACTCATCACTATAACAGTTCCTCTGTCTGGAGATACAACTCACCACTATAACTGTTCCTCTGGAGATACAACTCACCACTATAACAGTTCCTCTGTCTGGAGATACAAATCACCACTATAACTGTTCCTCTGTGTGGAGATATAACTCACCACTAGAACTGTTCCTCTGTCTGGAGATTCAACTCACCACTATAACTGTTCCTCTGTGTGGAGATACAACTCAACACAATAACTGTTTCTCTGTGTGGAGATACAACTCACCACCCTAACTATTTCTCTGTCTGGAGATACAATTAATCACTTTAACTGTTCCTCTGTGTGGAGATACAGCTCACCAATATAACTGTTCCGCTGGAGACACAACCTACCACTTTAACTGTTCCTCGGTGTGGAGATACAACTCAACACAATAACTGTTTCTCTGTGTGGAGATACAACTCACCACTATAACAGTTCCTCTGTCTGTAGATACAACCTACCACTATAACTGTTCCTCTGTCTGTAGATACAACCTACCACTATAACTGTTCCTCTGGGGATACAACTCACCACTATAACTGTTCCTCTGTGTGGTGATACAACTCACCACTATAACTGTTCCTCTGTGTGGAGATGCAACTCACCACTATAGCTGTTCCTTTGTGTGGAGATACAACTCACCACTATACCTGTTCCTCTGTGTGGAGATACAACTCACCACTATAACTGTTCCTCTATGTGGAGAGACAACTCACCACTATAACTGTTCCTCTGTGTGGAGATACAACTCACCACTATAACTGTTCCTCTGTCTGGAGATATAACTCACCACTATAACTGTTCCTCTGTCTGGAGATACAACTCACCACTATAACTGTTCCTCTGTCTGGAGATACAACTCACCACAATAACTGTTCCTCTGGAGATACAACTCATCACTATAACAGTTCCTCTGTCTGGAGATACAAATCACCACTATAACTGTTCCTCTGTGTGGAGATATAACTCACCACTAGAACTGTTCCTCTGTCTGGAGATTCAACTCACCACTATAACTGTTCCTCTGTGTGGAGATACAACTCACCACTATAACTGTTCCTCTGTGTGGACATACAACTCACCACTATAAGTGTTTCTCTGTGTGGAGATACAGTCAAATTATTTAGTAGAATGGGGCCTTTTTGATGCCAACTACTTTTCCAGTGATCTTTACATCATGTACTTTGTTCACTACATTCCTTCCCAGTATCAAACCCTCCCATATCTAGTCTATGGACTATTATGTCAGTTATTGTAATGGTTTCTGGCCAGACAGTGCTTTTGAAATGGTGCTTGCTTGGTAAGTCAGGATATATGACATTAATCAATAAATATATTAGTAGAACTTCTAAAGATGGTCATCTGTGGAAGTAAGGACTGAGCACTTTATGGCTGCATAGTGAGTTAAATCCCATCTGTGTGGTTTTAGACACTGGCTTTAAATAATTATATTGCTTCTCTCACCTTAATCTGTTTCACGTGCTCCTCATTTCCCCTCTAAACACAGGACTCCCACTCTTTTTCCCTTCCCTTTACCATTCATATGTCTTGCTTGTTTCACTTCTCTTGATTTTTATCCACATCTCAGCTCCTCGTCTATTTCCGTCCATATATATCTTGTTTTTTGTTAAATGTATCTCTCTTACAGTCAAAAACACGCACTAACATACATCTCCGTCACGATCACCACAACGTGTTTTTTTATGGAAAATGCAACCAAATAATTTACAAACAAAATGTGGACGTTGTAATTGGACTCAGTTGCTGTGGTCCAACCCTCCAATATGATTAAGTAACCTTCGAAAGCACTCAAGGTGCTTTCCCCCCCACAACATAAACAATATTTTCACATGACCGTCCCCTTGTACTGTAACAAATGCAAACCCTCCCCACTAATTAAATTAACTCTAAATAATGATTACGACCACAAATAACAATAACTGTATCGATCAAAAAATCTAAGTTAAAGAATTGGACTAATTCAAACTTTATTTTAATTGTATTTTTTTGTTTTCTGATTTTGGGGTGTGATTATTAATTTGTAGACAAAATGGAATTAAAGCCAGACTAAGTTAGTGGTACAGATTAATCTACCCAAGCAATAGATACATCACATTTAAATGTTGTTAGTTGGTTGTATTGTCAACCAAACATAATTCAATATTACACTACCATTCAAAAGTTTGGGGTCACTTTTTGAAAGAAAAGCACATTTTTTTTGTCCATTCAAATAACATCAAATTGATCAGAAATACAGTGTATACATTGTTAATGTTGTAAATGAATATTGTAGCTGGAAATTACAGATTTCTTATGGAATTTCTACATATGCATACAGAGGCCATCAGCAAGCATCACTCCTGTTTTCTGATGACACGTTGTGTTAGCTAATCCAAGTTTATAATTTTAAAAGGCTAATTGATCATTAGAAAACCCTTTTGATATTATGTTAACACAGCTGAAAACTGTTGTTCTGATTAAAGAAGCAATTAAAGCTGGCCTTTTTTTTAGACTAGTTGAGTATCTGGAGCATCAACATTTGTGGGTTTGATTACAGGCTCAAAATGGCCAGAAACAAATGACTTTCTTCTGAAACTCATCAGGGTATTCTTGTTCTGAGAAATGAAGGCTATTCAATGCGAGAAATTGCCAAGAATCCGAAGATCTTGTACAACGCTGTGTACTACTCCCTTCACAGAACAGAGCAAACTGGCCCTAACCAGAATAGAAAGAGGAGTGGGAGGCCCCGGTGCACAACTGAGCAAGAGGACAAGTACATTAGAGTGTTTGGTTTGAGAAATGGACACCTCACAAGTCCTCAAATGGCAGCTTCATTAAATAGTACCCGCAAATCACCAGTCTCAACGTCAACAGTGAAGAGGTGATTCTGGGATGCTGGTGTTCTAGGCAGAGTTCCTCTGTCCAGTGGCTGTGTTCTTTTGCCCATCTTAATCTTTTCATTTTATTGGCCAGTCTGAGATATGGCTTTTTCTTTGCAACTTTGCCTAGAAGAGAAAGCATCAGAGCGAGCGAAACAGAGCCCCTCTATCTTAGCATGTGTAGCCCATGTATCTGATGCTGACTGGACTTGTCAGATTATTTTTGGCCAGACAGCATCAGATACATGGGCTACAAATACTAAGACAGAGTGCCACTGTTTGCCTTGCCCGGATGCTTTCTTTGGTGAAATAGATTCAATTATGAAACATGGATAGACATGAATGAGAAATTATTTTAGAAGTTTGTTTCTTGTGTTATTGTATATATATTTTTAGGAATACACAGCACTTTGTAGGCTGAATGTCATTACACTTATGGTGTTTGTAATAGATGTCCCTTTCCATTCAAATTGCGGGTGCACAGTACACTGTTCGGATGCTGGACTTATTTTGGAGTAGACAAACTTAACCTAAGGTTTGAAGTGATTTCTTTGACAATCAGATGAAAACATATTGACTAGTGGGTTGCTGACACATTTAAAGGGACATTTTTACAGTTCAATTACATGTACTATAAAGCCCATAAAAAATGTGTGCACACGCAAGCAGTTACCTAGCCAAAGCCATCTACTACAGCCATCTTTACTTCTGCACTGCAGCTGAATGGACTGGCTGTCCGTGAATCATTTGTTGATGGGCCCTTGGGCAAGGCACTTAGACACACCTACTCATTCAAGGGTAGATTTGAGATTCTTCAAAGTAGCCAACCTTTGCCTTGATGACAGCGTTGCACACTTTTGGCATTCTCTCAACCAGCTTCACCTGGAATACTTTTACAACAGTCTTGAAGGAGTTTCCACATATGCTGAGCACTTGTTGGCTGCTTTTCCTTCACTCTGCGGTCCAACTCATCCCAAACCATCTCAATTGGGTTGAGGTTGGGTGATTGTGGAGGCCACGTCATCTGATACAGAACACCATCACTCTCCTTCTTTGTCAAATAGCCCTTACACAGCCTAGAGATGTGTTGGGCCATTGTCCCGTTGAAATACAAATAATAGTCCCATAAAGCGCAAACCAGATGGGATTGTGTATCGCTGCAGAATGCTATGGTTGCCATGCTGGTTAAGTGTGCTTTGAATTCTAAATAAATCACCGACAGTGTCACCAGCATAGCCCCCCTCCCCACACCATCACACCTCCTCCTCCATGCTTCACTGTCGGACATCATCGAGAAATTGTAAAGTGGCTGTTCCACTGATGTCAGAAGGTGAATTCACCAATTTGTAAGTCGCTCTGGATAAGAGCGTCTGCTAAATGACTTAAATGTAAATGTAAATGTAATCATCAGTTCACCTACTCTGCATCTCACAAAGACACTGCGGTTGGAACCAAAATTCTCAAATTTGGACTAATCCGGCAAAAGGATAGATTTCCACCAGTCTAATGTCCGTTGATCATGTTTCTTGGCCCAAGCAAGTCTCTTCTTCTTATTGGTGTCCTTTAGTAGTGTTTTTTTGCAGCACTTCAACCATAAAGGCCTGATTCACTCAGTCTCTTTTGAACAGTTGATGTTGATATGTGTCTGTTACTTGAACTCTGTGAAGCATTGATTTGGGCTGCAATCTGAGGTGCAGTTAATTGCCCATTTCTGAGGCTGGGAACTAATGAACGTATCCTCTGCAGCAGAGGTAACTCTGGGTCTTCCTTGGTGGTTTAAGCGACTGCACTTGAAGAAACTTTCAAAGTTCTTGAAATTTTCCGCATTGACTGACCTTCATGTCTTAAAGTAATGATGGACTGTCCTTTTTCTTTGCTTATTTGAGCTGTTCTTGCCATAATATGGACTTGGTATTTTACCAAATAGGGCTATCTTCTGTATACCAACCCTACCGTGTCACAACAAAACTGAGTGCCAAGTCTAGGACAAAAAGTATTCTCAACTGTTTTTACCCCTAAGCCATAAGACTCCTGAACAGGTAATCAAATCAAACACTATTTGCATTGTGTTCCCACCCCCCAACCCTTCTTTTATGCTACTGCTACATTCTGTTCATCACATATGCATAGTCACTTTAACCATATCTACAAGTACATACTACCTCAATCAGCCTGACTAACCGTTGTCTGTATGTAGCTTCGCTACATTTATAGCCTCGCTACTGTTTACAGCCTGTCTTTTTACTGTTGTTTTATTTCTTTATCTACCTATTGTTCACCTAATACCTTTTTTGCACTATTGGTTAGATCCTGTAAGTGATGAGCATTTCACTGTAAGGACTACTACACCTGTTGTATTCAGCGCACGTGACAAATAAATGTTGATTTGAACTGATTGGCTCAAACGCATTAAGAAGAAAAAAAATTCCAAAATGTACTTTTAACAAGGCACACCTGTTAATTGAAATGCATTCCAGGTGACTGCCTCATGAAGCTGGTTGAGAGAATGCAAAGAGTGTGCAAGCTGTCATCAAGGCAAAGGGTGGCTATTTTCAAGAATCTCAAATGTAAAATATTTTTTGATTTGTTTAACACTTTTTTTGGTTACGACATTATTCTATATGTGTTATTTCATAGTTTTGATGTCTTTACCGTTATTCTACAATGTAGAAAATATTTTTTTAAATAAGAAAAACCCTTGAATGAGTAGGTGTGTCCAAACTTTTGACTGGTTCTGTATATTGAACATGTTGGTGCAGCTTTGAATGATTTGATGAGTGGTATGATTGCTCGTTAGCCTATTGCAGATCTTGGCAATCGATCCATCCACCTACCACTATTTTCACTATGAATGGTGAATAGAGGGCAGGATAGACAGTAAGACTGGTAGACTATATTGACTTGTGGTATAGTTAGCACGCGGAAAAGCGTAAGGGAAGTACCAAAACACCTTGATTAGGGAGGCACATGCAAGCAGATGAGGAAATGTGACTAGGATTGAAGAAATTAGGCCGATATAGGAAAACCTGCAAAATACTGAATGTAAGCCTTGGAGAAAATGCACTCCCCTCCTCTGTCCCCAATAGACATACAACCCTCCCCAAAGCAAAATAAAAAGTTACACCCCCTCTCCTATTTTGGACCCCACCCCACCCCCCAAGTCCCTTAGATTACTTTATTATTTGTGACGGTCCAGAATGCTGGGTTTTTGGCAAATGTTGTCAGCACAATGTGATCAAAAATGTAAACAACCATCAATGTTCACATGATTGGACCATGCTTCAATTCTCAGAGGCTGACCAACATGGATTATCAGTGGGTGTAATTTATCCCCAGACTGTTAACAGCGCTCAGTGTTTCTTCTGTTGCCTGCTCTGCAGTTTATGATTTGAGATTCCATGCTGTCAGCTACAACCAGGTGAGGGGTGAGGTTCCCAGGAGAGATCAGGGCCGTGTGTCAATACTCTGAGGTGGCACCTCTCTTTACTTCAATCCTCTCCTTCAGGATGGCTGGAAGAAATGAAGCCATTGAAGACTATTGAGATGCAGTCCCAGGTCTCAGTGCTGAGTGCTCTATGCTCATCTCAGTCCTGTTGACAGCGCCCACGCACCACAGCCCAGCCCAGGTTTACCCATACCTCCAGGGGCTGTGTCAGCCAGGGAATCCAGAGTAACACCTAAATCCCTAGCATCCTAACCCGAACAGCCCTGTTGCAGCTTGTTCTCTATGGAGTCTGCTGGCAACCTACTTTTTCAATCAACACATAGCTTAGCTCCACTACCCTTTTTCTTCTGCAGTTGCTCAACTGTCTACTCCCAGTCATTGTGTCATGGGTGGGCTGTGGGCTGAACTTTGCGATCCTTGGCACGGCTGCCTTGGTCGGTTGTTGTGTTGTACTGTTGTGGCCGAGCACCATGCCCCGAACCAGGAACAAAAGCACTCTGTGTAAATTAAAGAGCAATTATCTGTAGTGCGTGCTGGGGCAAGTCGCTGCTGTTTGCCTGACTTGAGTGATGAGAGGCAGAATGGGACTAACGGAGAGAGGGGCCTACTTGAAAAGCACTACCGCAGCATAGCGTATGTCTGGATGATTTATATTGATATGTAATTGAGTATAAAATTAAGGAGTTTCAGGATGAAATGTAACCCAGGAGTGGGCTACCATAACTTCTTTCACATGTCTGTGCTTACATTGAAATGTACATTTGTCATCAAGTAGACTGACATACAGTATGTTCGAATATGTTCGATGTATCGAATAGACCTATGTTTTGGAAATTAAAAAGTCTCAATTGAATGAAAGTAGGATAGTCTGTTAATAAAGTAATTCAACTTTACTATGATTTAGGCCTACCCTCCGTAGAACTTCATGGGATAAGGGAAAACTTTGCGCACATTGACTCTTTCAAATACCTCTGCGAGGGTAGACTATTAAACACAAACAGATCTTTAACTTCAGCGTTTGACTAACATTATTGAAACAACATTCTATAACACCTTAGAGTCATTCAGAGGTTAAGTAGTGGTGGTTTCCAGAACCCCTCTCCTCTCTCTGTCACCATGCTCAGACACTTTCTAAAACACAGTCCAGTCCAGCCTTCCTCTCACACAGTCCCCTTGAAAACACAACTCTCAAGTGTTGACCGGTCGACCTGTTCATTAAATTCTCATTAGCCAACAGTTTTTCCTGCAGCTCCTGAGGGAAATAGACTAACCCCACTATTAACACCAACTGTGTGTGACCACCCCTTACACACACACACACACACACACACACACACACACACACACACACACACACACACACACACACACACACACACACACACACACACACACACACACACGCACACACGCACACACGCACACACGCACACACGCACACACACACACACGCACACACACACCCTCCACTACCCCCAGTCCGTTTCCCCTAGCGATGACCCTCTCACACACACGCACACACACACACACACACACATAGCCCCCTTTTATTCCACTCTGAGGGGTGGTTTAAGTCCCCTGGGTGCAGTAGGCCGCGGCTCCCTGGTTTACAACCCTGGCCCTTCTTTCCAGAGTCATTCAATGTGTTTGACTTTAGCCTGCAGTCACTTCAGACTTAATTAACAGGCACATTCCCCAATGGGACAGACCAAGGCCTTTTCACTGTTAATCACAACAAACAAGCAGGTGACTCGACTGGAACACCACATTTTGATTCATTAGCCTTTCTATAGGCCTACATGTGTGTGTGGTTTTGGGCTGTGAACAGAAACTTCCAAGCTGACTATTTGTCGCCACCGTGTTGGTCTAGATTGGAAGGAGAACAGGCATGAAATAGATTCACATGTACATGTTGAGAGTTTTGTTGTTTTGTTATTTCATTTTTACAGAGCCATGCCCTGTTGGGGAACTACCTTGAAATCAATACTGTTTGATGACTCATCAAACTTTATTAAGTTTGATTCCTTAGTTTGATTCTTGTCGTGTATTGTGGTATTTTTGATGGATTATCTTTGTAGGGATGCCAGCTAACAGCTTGTCTGTTGTTTAAAGAATCACTTCCCAGCTGACAGGCAAGACAGATCGCTAGGCCAGAAGTCTAGAACACAGACTAGAATGGATAGGCTAGATAAGAGATGCGTGGGGGAAGCCTCCCTCCCTCTCTCTCTCTGTCTCTCTCTCTGTCTCTCTCTCTGTCTCTCTCTCTCTCTCTCTCTCTCTCTCTCTCTCTCTCTCTCTCTCTCTCTCTCTCTCTCTAGCAGCTACACAGGAAGTTCATGGCCATGAGGTCACAGGAACACGCCATGTTTCAGGGCTACACGGCACACTGCACACGACTGGTTTCATCCGGAATTCTTACAGTCTTCAGAAGTTTTTTTTGCTTCATTGTTGCGGTCTGTCTTGTTTTTACTGTGTCAACTTGAGCATGATCAGTTGGTGACTATTTCATTGTTTTCCTATTCAACAGCAGTTACTTTTTTTTACATGGAGTTAATAGAAATAAGGAATACACAAGTATTGTTATATTGTTATATCTCCATGAGGCATAATGGAAGTCAGTGTGACACCTGCGCAGACAGACAGTTGAATGTAAACAGGCGTCCTTCTTTGTCATACAACCTACAGTAGCCCTGTGTTCCTATTCTAAAGGTATCAGTGGGGTGGCTGGTCACAATTGCTGACACCAAGGACTTAGCTCATCAATCACTGACTACAGTAAAAAAAAAACACAAAAAAACATGCATACTGCCAATGGGCAGAGGAAATTGCATCACAGGGCCTGAGGCATCTCTCTTTCTCTCTCCTCAAAAGGAAGAAGACCCAGATGTGAAGATGGAGGAGGGATACGAACTTGACCTGACTTACGTGACGGAGCGCATTATCGCTGTGTCCTTCCCCCGGGCATGCTCAGAGGAGATCTACTTTCACAACCTGAAGGATGTCACACGGATGCTCAAGTCCAAGCACGCTGATAACTACCTGGTCAGTTAGCACTAGTCGCGTCCATGTGTCTCACGCCATCCTTCATCTCACTGATACCTAGTCATTTCAAACTTAAAAGCCTTGTCCTCTATTACTGGGTTGTTTGTTTTCTTGATTTGGAAAAGTTTCAGTTGTGACTGTTATTAACCAAGTGACCCTGTATCATTGACACATTTTTTTTTTTTTTTGATAGAAGTGATGATAACAGGAAAATAGCCTACTTTAACCTCAGCACAACCACCGTTTAGTGTGGTATAGTGTGAAGCACAGAGGCCTTTTTTAGTTCATATTGGAAAGAGTGAAAACAGTTGCAATGTTTACATTTGAATAGCGAAATAAATGAATGTATTCATGCATACATGCCTGTATACTTTTTCTTTCTAGATTATCAACCTGTCGGAGAAGAGACATGATCTCTCTAAAATGAACCCTAAGGTAAAGCAACCATACTGTATTTTTCCAAATGTAGAGCATAAACAAATCATTGGGCAGGACACGAAGACATACAGGTATCAACAAGCCGCAGATCAACTAAGCTGTACTTTCCATTAATCAATGAATATCAATGGTAACAAGGATCTCAACCGTATCCGGGTCGTTCCACCAATTCGGCACCTTTCGAGATGTATGACTTGGTTTGACTTCACCTCATTTTAAAGATTCTGTCATAAAGATCACATGTTTGACTTCATAAAAACGTTTTCAAATCTCAAAAGGTTAAATAAAAAAAATGACTATAGTAAGTGCCTACTAAGTGCCAAATAAAGTAACAGGGTTGACGATTTCATCTTAAAAATCAGCCATAAATCCCCTTTTGTCAGGGGAAATGGAAGCTTGTTGTATACGACAGTGAGTGGCAATTAAATGCGACAACTGTGTGTGACCACCTGTCTATCTATGGGCAACAGGGTTGATGTGTTACGCTCAACCCGCTCAGTTTTCCACCACCAAATCTTCCTGGATGTCACAGAGGGATGTCAAAATGCAGATATTAAAAATATAATGTGTTTGGACACACCTACTCATTACCGGGTTTTTCGTTATTTTTACAATTTTCTACATTGTAGATTAATAGTGAAGGCATCACAATGATGAAATAACAGATATGGAATCGTGTAGTAACCAAAAAAGGTGTTAAATGCATTAAGAAGTCCACAAATGAACTTTTAATAACAAGGCATACCTGTTAATTGAAATCATTCCAGGTGACTACCTCGTGAAACCGGTTGAGAGATTGCCGAGAGTGTGCAAAGCTGTCATCAAGGCAAAGGGTGGCTACATTAAATAATATAAAATATAAAACATATTTTGATTTGTTTAACACTTTTTTGGGAACGACACGATTCCATGTGTTATTTCACAGTTTTGATGTCTTCACTATTATTCTACCGTGTAGAAAATAGTCTAAATAAATAAAAACCCATGAATGAGTAGGTGTGGCCAAACTTTTGACTGGTACTGTGCATTAAAGGACATTTCATTGAATAACAGGCTTTTAAAATGTAATGTTGGTGCACAATTTCTACCTAAAATATCAAAGGGACGCCAAAGGCACTCGTTTCGTGGATGGCCCATCCGTTTGAACAAATGTATCACTAGATAACCCTTTAATTCCGGAAGGCTATCTCTAGGATTTCTGGAGACTCTGCACATGCTAATTAGATTAACATATACATTGTATAGAGGTTGAATAGACGAGCATCATCTGTTACAAAGTGCGTATGTGTATGTGTGACTTACCTTGTGTGTGTTTGCAGACTCTGGACACGGGCTGGCCTGACTTGCATGCTCCTCCTCTGGATAAGATCTGTACCATCTGTAAGGCCATGGAAAACTGGCTCAATGCTGACCCTCTACACGTGGTGGTCATACACTGCAGGGTGAGCAGCATCCTCATCACCCTGTCATCGTCACCATTTCATTATCTCTCATTCTTCTTCTGGCCTCATTTGTTTCACTTTGCGTTGACTTATCTATTCAAAGCTGATTTTTGGAACACATCCATCAAGACAGTGCAGGAGGGAGCACTGTGGCGAAGATGTCCGCATGGGGATAGCTGGCTAGCAGCAAAGATGGTTGCATCTTCCTTTCTGCTAGCAGCTAGCCGGGAAGTGACCCAATGACTGTATATATGAATGGACAAAACACTCGATCAATTGACACTATTCATTCCTATGTGAAGACTCAACAGCACATTAAAGCCAAATGAAGTCTTTTAAGATGGCGTCTCATGGAGACATAACATGCGCAGTTTGAGCTACTCCAGAAAGTGACATTGCATGCTAGCCCAGTGCTGCCACCTCTCATTTAGTAACTGAAGTTGAAGGCCAACTGGGATACTGCAGGCTGCCATTAGTAACTTAATTGTCCTTCTAACTTCTTGTGTGCTTGCAAAGCAATTATTGGTAGCATGACTGTATTTGATTTATGAACTTTTTACACAATGATAACCACGAAGGAGGATCCTGTTTTCTGCTAACAATGGCTGCAGTACCACGGTCGGCCTTAGACTTCCATGACTTCCATGAGAGGGGGCAGTCATTCTCCCCTGAAGAAACCTCGTCCACATGCCATTGCGCTCAACACATTTGGGTGGAAGTATCTCGGAACGAGATTAGATGGGAAGTAGCGAGGTGAAGCTAGGGTGTTTTCCCAAGAAAATTATTTCTGTATGTAGGTCAATGAGAGGGTGTCAAATTTGGTTTAAAAAGAATGCTAATTTGCTACGTGAGGATTATTTGATCTAATACAAGTTTCCTAATGGTAAGGTTGTTACGTATGCACTCATATAAGGAGACACATGCGACATTTCAGCAACTTTAAAAAAAAACTTTATATCGGAGTTGTTCACATGTGTATCTGCCCACTCATTGGCTTAAATGGTCTCACCTGATCTCGCCTCCTCCCACCCGCCTTCCATCTTTGCGGACTTGTGTTTCCAATGTTAGAGCGGACACTCGACTAGCTTGTCAATATACAGTTGAAGTCGGAAGTTTACATACTCCTCAGCCAAATGCATTTAAACTCAGTTTCCACAGTTCCTGACATTTAGTCCGAGTAAAAATTCCCTGTCTTAGATCAGTTTGGATCACCACTTTATTTCCACTTTTATTTATTTCAGCTTTTATGTATTTTATCACATTCCCAGTGGGTCAGAATTTTGCATACACTCAATCCGTATTTGGTAGCATTTTGATTTAAATTGTTTAACTTGGGTAAAACATTGCTGGTAGACTTCCACAAGCTTCCCACAATAAGTTGGGTGAATTTTGGCCCATTCCTCCTGACAGAGATGGTGTAACTGAGTCTGGTTTGTAGGCCTCCTTGCTCGCGCATGCTTTTTCAGTTCTGCTCACACATTTTCCAATACCTTGACTTTGTTGTCCTTAAGCCATTTTGCCACAACATTGGAAATATGCTTGGTGTCATTGTCCATTTGGAAGACGCATTTACGATCAAGCTTTAACTTCCTGACTGATGTCTTGAGATGTTGCTTCAATATAGCCACATAATTTTCCATCCTCATGACGCCATCTATTATGTGAAGTGCACCAGTCCCTCCTGCAGCAAAGCACCCCACAACATGATGCTGACACCTCCGTGCATCACGGTTGGAATGGTGTTCTTCTGCTTGCAAGCATTTTCCTCCAAACATAATGATGGTCATTATGGCCAAACAGTTCTATTTTTGTTTCATCAGACCAGAGGACATTTCTCCAAAAAGTAAGATCTTTGTCCCCATGTGCAGTTGTGGCAAAATATGACTTATCTTGTTACATTCTCAAAGTAACGTAGGCTAATGCTCTCTCTATCTTTTTTTCTCCTCTCCCTCTGGTATTTCAGGGTGGGAAAGGCCGAATTGGAGTGGTCATCTCATCATTTGTGCATTTCACGGACATATCTGCCAGGTACGCTAACTGCTGCAACCAATGGCAGCTCCCATGACTTTTCCTTCAATTAATTTATGTGACTTTGCTCAAACCCTTATATCCTCATCAACTACAACCACGTCTCAGATAAATATAGACACAAGTATAATCTTTCACAGTGCCTGACCACTACTGGCCTACTCAGCCCTTTCACTGTGTCAGAGCGTGAGTCAAACAATAGTTATGGATATGGGATCAAAGGAAAGCCATAAGTCATGAGTAACGCTTACAGTATTTACACACTCTAAATCAACATAAACACACGAGACATTAATGATAACAGAGTGTAACAGCATTTGCCATTTAGCACAAAGGTCAATGTAATTTTTCCTGAATGGAAGTGGAAATGAATTTAGTAATGAAATGTGAGTTTCAGTAAGGCACTTGAGTTCAAAATCGTTTCCCCTCAAGGACATGCAGTTCCTTTTGGATGAAGCTACACAAAAACGGAGATGAACGATATTAACACATGGTCATTTCCAGTCTGAAAGTCTATTCAGAGGAGCTGCAGCTAGGGTAATCCCTAAAGTCATCAACTGACAGCACACATTAAGGCAGAAAGCGGGTTATAAGGTCAAGGGAAGTGTTGTGTGCGTGTGTGTTTGTGTGTGTGTATGTGTGTGCATGCTTGCATGTACGTGCATGTGTGTGTGCTTTCGTGTCGGAGAGAAACAGAATATACATTCAGGACCCAAATTACTGACACTCTTGATAAGGTGGAGCAAAGGAGAAAGTATAAATTAAATAATACAAATACTATATTGATTGCTAAAAAATGGGCAAATGCTATTATGTTATACTAATACAATTGATCAGAGATCAGAGGGTTTAACAAGTAATAAAACATCTAAAAAATGATAGGGGTCAAAATAATTGGCACCCCTGTTTTCAAAACTTGAGCACCCTCCCAATGTGAGGATAATAACAATGAGCTTTTTTCTAAAATGTTTTATGAGAGAACATATTGAGAACATATTGGGAGGGATCTTAGACCATTCCTCCATACAGAATCCTTCCAGATGATGTGTTTATGGACTGCCCTCTTCAATTCAAACCATCGGTTTTCAATGGGGTTCAAGCCAGGAGACTGGGATGGCCATTGAATTTTAAAAATGTTGTGGTCAATAAACCATTTCTTTGTGTATTTGATGTGTGCTTGGGGTTATTGTCTTGCTGGAAGATCCACCTGTGGTCAAGTTTCAGCCTACTGGCAGAGGCAACCAGGTTTTTGGCTAAAATGTCCTGGTAATTAGGTAAAGTTCATGACCTTAACAAGGGCCCCAGAACCAGTGGAAGCAAAATAGCCCTATAACTTCAAAGATCCACCACTATATTTAAGAGTAAGTATGAGGTACTTTTCTACACATGCTTCCATTTTTGACGCCACTGGTGTGAGTGGCCAAAGAGCTATATTTGCATGTCATCAGAACATAGCACCGCCTACAGTTTGCTAAATGGCATTGGCACCTGATTGGAAACAGAGGTGTCATGCCCATTGGGGGCACAGACGCACATGTCACTCAGATTTGTCCCGTTTAACACTATAACTGCTAAAGAAGTCATTTTCATTACTCTCCCATTTTTTTAAAAGTCATGCCACCCTCTGTCCTTGACTTTTCCTAAATAAGTCTATATAAGACACTGTCGTTGTTAGAATATTAATACCACAAACAGAACTGGAGTTATAACCAGTTTTAGTATGGTATGACGTTTTTTATGGTTTTCCCTGTTGCCCCTCCTTCTCCAAACTGTAGGGCCTGCTCCGGTCCTTCTCCCAACTGTAGGGCCTGCTCCGCTCCTTCTCCCAACTGTAGGGCCTGCTCCTCTCCTTCTCCCAACTGTAGGGCCTGCTCCGCTCCTTCTCCCAACAGTAGGGCCTGCTCTGCTCCTTCTCCTAACAGTAGGGCCTGCTCTGCTCCTTCTCCCAACAGTAGGGCCTGCTCTGCTCCTTCTCCTAACAGTAGGGCCTGCTCTGCTCCTTCTCCCAACTGTAGGGCCTGCTCCGCTCCTTCTCCCAACGGTAGGGCCTGCTCCGCTCCTTCTCCCAACTGTAGGGCCTGCTCCGCTCCTTCTCCCAACAGTAGGGCCTGCTCTGCTCCTTCTCCCAACAGTAGGGCCTGCTCCGCTCCTTCTCCCAACAGTAGGGCCTGCTCCGCTCCTTCTCCCAACAGTAGGGCCTGCTCCGCTCCTTCTCCCAACAGTAGGGCCTGCTCTGCTCCTTCTCCCAACAGTAGTGCCTGCTCTGCTCCTTCTCCTAACAGTAGGGCCTGCTCTGCTCCTTCTCCCAACAGTAGGGCCTGCTCCGCTCCTTCTCCCAACAGTAGGGCCTGCTCTGCTCCTTCTCCCAACAGTAGGGCCTGCTCCGCTCCTTCTCCCAACAGTAGGGCCTGCTCCGCTCCTTCTCCCAACAGTAGGGCCTGCTCCGCTCCTTCTCCCAACAGTAGGGCCTGCTCCGCTCCTTCTCCCAACAGTAGGGCCTGCTCCCCTCCTTCTCCCAACAGTAGGGCCTGCTCCGCTCCTTCTCCCAACAGTAGGGCCTGCTCCGCTCCTTCTCCCAACAGTAGGGCCTGCTCCGCTCCTTCTCCCAACAGTAGGGCCTGCTCTGCTCCTTCTTTGACAGTTGAAAGTGCAATGCCCAGCTGAAAATCACCCTTATCATTTCCTCGAAACTGAACCAAAACTATACCAAAACTATTTTCACACATATAACAACAAATTAAATAATTGATGTAAAGTCTGATGGGGAGAAAGGGGGAGAATGGGTGAGTTGATCATAGAAATTGAACAATGCAATGTATGTAATCCCCAACTGTGAATGAAGAACAGGGCAGGCCATTCTATTGTTTTGATCCATTATAATTCTAATCTTAAAATGTAATGTACCCTGTATCACTCCACAGAATCAAAGCATCTTATGAGGCTACTCTGGCCTACTTGGAATAGGCTACACAGTGAGAGCGTGCGTAATTGTACATGCAGAACAGCTTTTAATGTCTGGGAAAATATCCACATTGGGCTGCAGGTGAGCGAGTTTCGGAGAATGTGGTGATGAGGCTTGCGCAACCTTTCGTTGGCAAGGGGAGAAATGTCACCATGGACAATTTATTCACTTCACTGTCATTGGCGAACAAGTTGCTTGAAAAGAAAACAAGTCTGGCCGGCACGATGAACAAAGTGAGAAGGGAGCTCGCTCTGCGCAAAATAAGGCACCGGCACAGCCATCATGCAACAGGGCTGAAGAATGAAAAAAAGACAGGACACAATAAAGAGAAAACTGGAGACTATTACACAATACAACCAAACAAAGGTACACTCTTAGAAAAAAAGGTTCTATCTAGAACCTAAAAGGGTTCTATTGCTGTCCACATCGGAGATCCCTTAGAAGAACCGTTTTTGGTTCCAGATGGAATCCTTTCGGGTTCCATATAGAACCCTTTCCACAGAGGGTTCTACATGGAACCTTAAAGGGTTCTCCTATGGGGACAGCCGAATAACCCTTTTGGAAGCATTTTTTCAAAGAGTAAATGTCAAAGTGTGTCAAGCAAGTGAAAGTTTCGAAAATTGTGTCTTCTGTTAGGACAAGGGATAACAGCTAAATGAAATCCATTGCGGGAAGACGCACACAAGGAAAAGCTGACAATAATTTACTCGTTTTGAATGCTGTTGCCGTGGAAATTCATACACAGGGACACTCAAAGTCAATCTTAAATGAATCATTGTTTATTAACAGTGAACTGGAGAGATTCCTACAAAATGCATGCACCATGATGAACGTCTGTCAGGGGATCTAACAGGGCAGTCCCGTTAGTTCCCTTATATATTGACAAGCTATATTTGCATGATTTAGCTTATTCATCATTCACAATTAATGTTTGCTTCATACATGTAACGACCAATACAGGGTCATGTACAGTATGTGACAGACCATTACCTCATAAGGCTTCCTCTCTCTAAGCTGAGACCTTGAAACTGAGATATCCCTTTCATACACATAAGGTTCTGGAGATTCTGATAGTGAGGACTCGTTCAATCAGTCACTTGCATGAACACATAAATTGGTTTATAGAGACTCACAAACAGAACACAGAAATTGGTTTATAGAAAAGCACAAACATAAACATTTCCATAACACTGTCATTGTTTTTAGAATTTTACAAAAATAAGTAAATAAGTATTAAGACCCTTTACTCAGTACTTTGTTGAAGCACCTTTGGCAGCGATTACAGCCTTGAGTCTTCTTGGGTATGACTCTACAAGCTTGGCACACCTGTATTTGGGGAGTGTCTCCCATTCTTCTCTGCAGATCCTCTCAAGCTCTGTCAGGTTGGATGGGGAGCATCGCTACACAGCTATTTTCAGGTCTCTCCAGGGATGTTCAATCGGGTTCAAGTCCGGGCTCTGGCTGGGCCACTCAAGGACATTCAGAGACTTGTCCCGAAGCCAATCCTGCATTGACTTGGCTGTGTTCTAAGGGTCGTTGCCCTCTTGGAAGGTGAACCTTCGCCCCCTGTCTGAGGTCTTGAGCGTTCTGGAGCAAGTTTTCATCAAGGATCTCTCTGTACTTTGCTCCGTTCATCTTTCCCTCAATTCTGACTAGTCTCCCTGTCCCTGCTGCTAACAAAAATCCCTACAGCATGATGCTGCCACCACCATGCCGCATAACTACCTAAACTACTTCAGACTATCAATCAAGTTGGAGTAGTTAGCTTGATGATGCAGAGATGCAGAGATGCAGGTTATTAAAAAAAAAGGTATTATGAGAGATGCAGGAAAATATACATATTTTTTACATAGAGTTAAGCACAATGATTATGGCTCTAGATTGTAGGAAAAAGCTGTGTCAGGCATTTGAAAAAGTATAAATTCTCCATCTTATGGATGGGGGCCTGGCCACCCTATGGACCAACCCCTAGCAATCCTCACGTACTCTGTGTCCCCTCAGATTGTTGGGGTGAATGATGCCCTGATTAGAAACCTGTGGTTTGAATTGAAGAGGGCAGTCCATAGGGGCAGACGAAGGGTATCAAGAATCTGGAAAGGTTCTGTATGGAGGAACGATCCCTCTAAAGGTGTTGAATATTTGCAAATGTTTGTTTACAGTGTGTCACTCCACTCAGTCAACCAGGAGGGTTTCTGGTAATAGTCAGATGACTTACGCTCAGTTCAGTTTAATTCACTCTTATTTAAAACGAAATCTCTTATCTACAGCTTACTTACAAATGATTGTCATGCTTACCCTGTCAGTGTTTAAGCCCAAACAGGAGGGTAACTCAGTGTTTAACCCTAAATCATGTCTGTGTCTGTCTTGCATAGTGCTGATCAGGCCCTGGACCGCTTTGCAATGAGGAAGTACTACGATGACAAGGTCTCAGCATTAATGACACCATCTCAGAAAAGGTAAGACCTCTTCTCAGGCATAATATGAATCTACTTTTTTAGTATTGAGAGAATGGCCATTGTGTGATAAGGATGGTGAGGTAAAGGTGTTTTCCCACACCCAACACACACACCCACACACATATCCCTCTCCGCCCACCTTAGGGCAAGTTCAGGTCCCTGTCCCACCTGAGCCAATAGAAAACCTTTTGCGTGTCTTGGTCTTGTTAATTCATTCCCATAGAAAAGGGCCCGTGATAATCATGCCATTGTGAGTAATTGAAACAGAATGGGATCCCGTGGTGACCTGGTGTAATCTTATCCTACTGCATCACACTGAATCACTGTGACTCAGTCATACCCTGGGCGCCTTTGTAAGAATGTCCCCATCACAAACACACAACCTCAATGGATCTTCAGAAAAGTAACATTCCCATGTGTGCTACAGTATCTCTGTTATACTTGTCATGGTTGGACCCAGCCATTGATGTAATTGTTGTAAGTGATCTGTTGTTGTTTACTTTAACCTACAGTATATGCAGAGGGGTTTAGCTAGTGAGGATCCTCTTGCTAGCTATTGTGTGGATTACTGTATCTCTACTATTCTGCCATGCCAGGTACGTTTGGATCCTGAACAGTCTCCTGAGTGGGTCGATGAAAATCAACGCCTCTCCACTGTTCCTGCATTGCATCATTCTACGTGGGATACCAAACTTTGACACTGCAGGAGGTAACTTACTACCTGCTTTTGTTCACATATCGGCCCACTAGGATAAAAAAAAAAAAAAAACATTCCACTCATTGAGAAGCTAGAAGTCTGACAAATAACTACCAATAAAATCCCTATGTGCTTATCTAGAAAGAAATTGGCATTTTGGAAAGCTTGCATGCTAAATGAACCTGTCCTTTCCCTCGGACTGACACACGTGTATGCACGCACATGCACATACATGAACACGCACCACGGAATAACTAACATTTCTTGTCTGCCAATAACATGGAGAATTTTTTTGTTGATTTCACTTTGAATTTGCGTTAGTTGACAATTCAACCAAATGTTAATAAAAACTAGACGTTGAAATGACTTCTGTGCCCAGTGGGTGGTTTTTTGCAAGGTGGCAAATAAACAAACCAAATAAATCAATGATCTCTGATTTCTTGTCATTGAGCTGGGGAAATTTGTGAAGGGCAGCTATGCTAGCTTGGTCACCGGGTCTGATTGGTAAATAAAGCTGTGTGTCATCCGCAAAGCAGTGAAACTGAATGTTATATCTGTTTGGGCTTCTTGCAGTCAACTTGCAGTCTATAAATATTTTTTTTAGAATGTTCCTGCCCCCCAACCATACGCTCAAGTATAAATTGGCACTTGGCTGAATCTAGTTGATGATACCTGCCATAGTGAATAGGTGCTGGGGAAGATACTGAACCCCCAATGCTTACTGAGAAACGTACACCACATAGATATGACCTGAACAAGGATGTTGTGATTAGTATCAAACTGAGATCCAAAATAACTAGAATGGAGCATTCACCATTCATCTGTAATAGCCCACAAGATGCTTGAGGGAAAGTTTTTATGCCATTTTGTTAGCACGTATTGTGAATTGAAACCTACCTGAATCAATGCTTGATAATACACAAATCTTACGATGCAGTTTATTGATATGAATAATATTCAAAGAATTTTTGTTCCACACTTTTGCCACAACAAAATTGATCTGGCAGTACTATATTTCTCTTCTCATAATACAATCATTTTTTCCCAGTGTGTCGGCCATACCTGAAAGTCTACCAGGGAATGCAAGCTGTCTACTCCTCAGGGGTCTAGTAAGCATTCGTTTAAGTTTCCAATTCTGTTTGACAATATGTGATACATTTTCTTTTTTAATAACAATTTGTTGTTCTAATTTGCCCGCTCTCTGTGAGTGTCACTGAGAGAGTTAGACTCTGGCTATAGGCCGTCACTTTTGCCCATGATTCGTGACTGGGCTAAAGTGGAGATGGCAGGAGTGGACTACGTACATGGAGCAGTACTCTGTGCTGCCCGGTAATATTGGGTGCGTTCCTCTGCCCAGGCGTTTCTGACGCATTCCAGATCTTACAACGCCTGGATAGACAAGTATCAGCTAACCACATCATATGTTATAGCAATCTGGTGCCTGACGGCACGGTCGATGACGTGGCACGCAACCGTTGGTTGATGCATGCAACGCCTGAGCAGGGGAAGGCAACCTATGTCAACAAGGCAGCATGGTGCATCATTCAGAAATACACGTCTTTTCCATAAACATGGTTTCCATGTGTTTAATGCCATTCCATTCGCTCTGTTCCAGCCATTATTATCAGCAGCCTCCACTGGTAGCAACCTAGCGGTGCCAAAAGCCCTGGTCTGATAGACTACATACAGTATGTAGCAAATTACGATCACAAGAACGGCCAACCTCAAAAAATGTAGACGGACGTTTTGGGCTCTAAAATGTGCTTATTATGATCAAGTTGAATCCCCACAGCGAATTATTTAAAAGTTCGCTACAAATCAAGATATATTTAATTAAATAGTGATCCCTTCTGACTACTATATTTGTCATCACGCAGGACCACATGTTGAGATAGACCGATCACTCATGCACATGCTTCTTGGCTGTTTATGTCCAAGTCTTCCGGTATTGATGCCGACGTCATCTAGCAGTGTTGGGTTAACTCTCTCAGGCAGGATGAAAATTACTATAATGTTGATCCTTTGTTAGTTACGGCCATTTTCACCATGATCTTTAGCAATTTCTGGGTGCCATTCAGCCTCATTCAACAATATGGCGAGCTTCAAATTCAAATACTTCCACCTTCATGAGGCATTGGGAGTTTTCCATTGAAATACGTGGATAACGTCAGCGCTATCACTATCTACTGGTTTTAATGTCTATGGTGCAAACTCTGTCCACCTGGGCCATCTGCCCACCAGGGAAACCTGGCCATCATAGCATGTTCTCTCTGATTGGTTGTTTGTCTCTATTACCCAGTCACATTGGGCCTGGACACAGAGACAGGATATGTATCAGTCTGGAACCTGCTCAGATGTTAAAGGGAGACATCATGGTAAGAATAACGTCTCATAGCAACACATAACATATCCTACAGAATGTACTGGGTATACCATACAAGAAGAAAGATACAAGTTATGACCGATTAGAATTACACACATAAAATAGTGAGAACGTTTTTTTTTTGTAAGGTCACATGAACACACACACAAACAGCTGTTACAACAGCCAGTCTTTCCATGTTCCTGCAGGTGAAGTGTTACCATAAGAGTGATGTCAATTTGGAGCGCGAGGCGATCTTCCGGCTCCAGTTCCACACAGGAGCAGTGCAGGGCTACAACCTGGTGTTCGAGAAAGAAGACATGGAGACTGCCAATAAAGGTCTACACAAATTGCCGTCACAGGATTTAAAAAAAACTACTGGACTTCCTTTGGGTTTGGCTCATCCATTAGTAAAATCCAATCATGTGTTCCCATAGACTGTAATGTATTATGGCTTTCTGGGAGAATCTCAGTCATAGGCAGAATCATTCATCTTTCCATGGCATTCCAATGCAGCCACACTCACTCCATTCCTTTCTGTTTCCTCTGCAGATTGCAGATTTCTGGCTTACGGGAAAGTGGAGCTGGTGTTCTCTGAGGGCCCGGAGAAAATCCCAGGTATTTTTCTAAACTCCTATAACTCAGTTAGAAAAGCAGGAGGGTTTGAAAACCTCCAGACACATGGTCCTTTCACCACCCAGCTTCCCCCCTCGATCCCCCCTCTTTTCCCCTCTACCCCCTGCTGAGATGAGGATGTGGAAATCCGTAGAGGGGAAATGTAGTGTGAAGTGTGTGCTGACAGAGAGGTAAAGGAGCACAGCATGCTCTTCCTCCTAGCCCCACAGGAGGGAGCGTGAGTGTTGTGTGTGTTGTGTATGTCTTTGCGTGCATATATGTGCTCTAAACAACTCGTAAAATGTAACATTCCTTCAACTCTTCGTTGCAAGATGAAAACACTGGCCACAAATCACTCACAGAAAATAAACAAAAATGGCTTCAGTCCACAGAAAGTTTAAACCTAGAAGAATGTCCCACTGATCCCTTGTTGTTGATTGAACCGTACAAAAATGTCCCACTTATTCCTTGATGTTGATTGGACCAAATAAGAGCATCACACAATTATTCCTTGCTTTTAAATGATATCCTGTAGGTGCAGAGCGCTGGCAGAACGGGGCAGACATAAGTGTGGACTACAGCACAGCCGACCCTCTGACACGATGGGACTCTTACCAGAACATAATTGACGCGGAAGGTAACAGAATTCACTTGGACTTACTTCTCCTCATTACAATGTGGAACATAAAGCTTCCAGTCACTCTGCATTAATATCATATTGTCCACCATAACTAACAGCCAAGTTCATCAAGATAAACCAAGCAATATCTGTGGATCATGCACTTACATTGACCAATAGTGCCAGGAGTTTTATCTGACCCCATTACTTGAGTAAAATCTCTGGGCCATATCTAGGCTATCTCTGTCAGGAACAACTCTCGATCCTAGCTACATTTTTAACAACACAGGTCCATGTACACCCATTAAAACCAACCAGATCTGGGTCAGTCAATGTCTGCTTTCTAAATGAATGGAGATCCTTCCTTAGAGGGCCAAGTGACAACTACAGTATTTTTTTCAATGCAGAGCTTCTCGTGAGACAGATCTCGCAGCAACCCTGTAAACCTCATGTTAGTCTCAGTACTTGCAGAGCGTGATAGATTTTTGGGTGCGTTTGTAAATTCCCTCTGGCCGTCTACTCCGATTTCAGAGCACTCTCGTCTGTGGGCCAGAGCGCAGAATAACTGGTGAATTTACGATCGCTTAACACCCGTTGAATATGGCCGATGTCAGTAAACATTGGTAAGAAAGCGTAATTAAAATGTAGCCAGCTGTATAGTTAGTCACCAATGCTCTGGATAAAATGAAAACAGCCTAACCAGCTTTGCAAGGGCGAGTAAAATGTTCTGAGTGAGCTGTTATCTCATTTGTGTCTGGAAGTAGGTAGCAAGCTTGCCAACGTTAGCCAGTTAGCGTGGGTGCTTGACTGCGCTTTGTTAGGGGTGTGTTTGTAAATTCAAATTGGAGTGCCAGAGTGCGCTCCGTGTGCTCTCTGGGTGTTTGTAAATTCAGAGTGTTGTCAGATTGTCCGTTAGTAAATTAAGAGCGCACACTGTTGAGCGTTGCTAAATTCATCAGTTATTCTGCACTCTGGCACATTCAGACGAGAGTGCTCCGAAATCGGAGTAGATAGCCAGAGTGAATTTATGAACGCACCCATTACCATTAGGTAAAACCATTAACGTCGTCAGTCTCCACCAGCTTGGTTTATGTGGCTCTACTTGTACCAGGGCAATTCCTATGGAAACATTCTTTATTTACAATGGTATACAGAGGAAATGAAAGATAATATCTTTCCCTTGGTGGACCAAATGCAGAAGATTCAAATCAAACTTTATTTGTCACATTCACCATATACAACAGGTGTAGTAGACCTTACCGTGAAATGCTTAACCCTCCTGCTGTGTTCCGGTCGAATTGGACCAATTCACAAAACATAGTTCATTTAATCAGATTGTCATAAGGTTCCATGACTTTGTCCACAAAGGGCATCTGACTGAACACACAAGATACATGTTGATGATTTTCATAACATTTTGTGTGTTTTATTAAACCTGTGGTGTTCCCAGTCTAAAATGACCGGTCATTAGAAATGAATGGGTGAGTCTACAATTAGTGTATAAAATTGAGTTCTGGCACATGCCCATCCATCAGATGGACACACTTCCTCTCCCAGACCCCCACATGCATGTGTGTTTGAGCACACACACAGACACACACACACACCTTAATCCCCTTCTTGGCTTCCATGGCAACCCCCACAGGAACCTTTCTCCAATAGAATCTTTCCTCCAAGGGAACCACACCTGTTGACATTCTCACAAACAATCGCAACATTGTTTCAATGATATATAGAACTATTCTCACAGCTCTGGTATATAAAACTTTTTTGAGAACTTGCTCACAATTAATTCTGTGGCAGCACAATGACCAGACGATATACTGTATGTGAGGCTCTTGATCATATCTTTGAACATGACAGTGGTGAGGTGGAGAGTCCTTGTTAAACTTTGACACAAAATAGTCTGTGATAAATAGCACAATGTTTCATATGAGTATTTGTTATAGTCAAAATAATCCAACATTGTGCTTTTTTTTAACTCAAAATGAGTTGTATGAGCTCAGGTCAATGAGGCCTTCAGGCCATAAAAAGCAAATAGAAGTTCAAAACTTGGAATGTTAACAAAACGTAAGTTGATAAAAAAAGATCTAACACAACATTAGGTGATAATATATGTATTATTAATGATTTATAATCAGCTATAATGGGGAGGTCATTTTGGATCGGGACACAACATGCAACGAACACAACAGGAGGGTTAATTACAAGCCTTTAACCTACAGTGCAGTTCAAGAAAGAGTTAAGAAAATATTTACCAAATAAAATAAAATAAAAAATTATAAAATAGTAACACAATAACGAGGCTATATACCAAGTCAATGTGCAGGGTTACAGGTTCGTCTAGGTCATTTGTACATGTAGGTAGGGGTGAAGTGACTATGGGCGGGGGGGTGTCAATGTAAATAGTCTGGGTGGCCATTTGATTAATTGTTCAGCAGTCTAATGGCTTGGGGGTAGAAGCTGTTAAGGAGCCTTTTGGTCCTAGACTTGGCGCTCCAGTACCGCTTGCCGTGTGGTAACAGAGAGAACAGTCTATGACTTGTGTGACTGGAGTCTAACATTTTTGGGGGCTTTCCTCTGACACCGCCTAATATATAGGTCCTGGATGGCAGGAAGCTTGGCCCCAGTGATGTATTGGGCCGTACGCACTACCCTCTGTAGCGCCTTCTGGTCAGATGCTAAGCAGTTGCCATACCAGGTGGTGATTCAACCAGTCAGGATGCTCTAGATGGTGCAGCTGTAGAACCTTTTGAGGATCTGAGTACCCATGCTGAATCTTTTCAGCCTTCTGAAGGGGAAAATGTGTTGTCGTGCCCTCTTCACGACTGTCTTGGTGTGTTTGGACCATGATAGTTCGTTGGTGATGTAGACCCCAAGGAACTTGTCACTCTCGACCCACTCCAAAACAACCCGTCGATGTTAATGGGGGCCTGTTCGGCCACCTTTTCCTGTAGTCCACGATCAGCTCCTTTGTCTTGCTCACATTGAGGGAGAGGTTGCTGTCCTGGCACCACACTGCCAGGTCTCTGATCTCCTCCCTAGAGGCTGTCTCATCGTTGTCGGTGATAAGGGCTACCACTGTTGTGTCGTCAGCAAACTTAATAATGGTGTTGGAGTCGTGTTTGGCCACGCAGTCGTGGGTGAACAAGGAGTACAGGAGGGGACTAGGCACGCACCCCTGAGGGGCCCCCGTGTTGAGAATCAGCGTGGCATACGTTACCACCTGGGGGCAGCCTGTCAGGAATTCCAGGATCTAGTTGCAGAGGGAGGTGTTTAGTCCCAGGGTCTTTAGCTTAGTGATGAGCTTTGTGGGCCCTATGGTGTTGAACGCTGAGCTGTAGTCAATGAACAGCATTTTCACATAAGTGTTCCTTTTGTCCAGGTGGGAAAGGGCAGTGTGGAGTGCGATTGAGATTGCATCATTTGTGGATCTTTTGGGGCGGTATGCAAAGGGATTGTAGTCATTTAGGCTGCTTATCTTCGCTTCCTTGAAACATGTAGGTATTACAAACTCGGTCAGGTAGAGGTTAAAAATGTCAGTGAAGACACTTGCCAGTTGGTCCGCGGATACTTTGAGTACACGTCCTGGAATATCAAACTTTGAATTCTCAGAAGGCAGCCTGACCCCTTTTTCTCCATATTTTTCCTCACGGAAATGACGTGGATTTTGGCCTGTTCCTGAGAAAGCAGTATATCCTTCACAGGTAGTTTCTGGATGCTCTTTGCAGTGTTAGTATCATAGGGAATATGGAAGCACTGGAAAAGTAGTTCCCTAGAGATTATTATAATTGTTTTATCAAATTAATGGGCGTGCTTCGACCAACCCAGTTACACAGACGCGGGTGTGATTTCTCTCTCTCTCACTCTCACACTCACTCTCACACTCACTCTCACACTCACTCACTCACTCACTCACTCACTCACTCACTCACTCACTCACTCACTCACTCACTGACTCACTCACTCTCACACACACACTCTCAGGGCATCCCTTGCTGCTCTGCCAAATCTTTCCTCTCAGTAGGTGAATTCACCAGAATAGAGAAATATGGCGACATTAAAACATGAATCCACCCAGGCCTGTTGTACAATAAGCATTTTATATACAATACCAATATAAGCCATTTGATAATAAAGACAACTCGTTAGAGTTGCTTTATTTGAGAAACTCTACTACACAATCTTAAAGTGAGGTTAGCTTTTATGTTTGAAGTGCTAGATCAAGAGTCTCTGGGCATGTAATGAAAGAGCAAACATTGGATGTGTAAAGATTAATTAAAGGCAAACAACAGCCTAAAAAAAATATTTTCCCTTTCTCCTTTTCATTGAGTCAGTGAGGCATTCCTGTGGAATATTTACAGCCTTGTTTTCTCATGTAAACTCTAGACTAGAGACGAAAGACTGGGAGCTCTACTGGAATTCAGCAGCTACTTACCAGTCTGTTTGATTTGGCAGCTCCCAGTGTCCCTCTGACTGCCTGTCAATCAGCTTAAAGACAGCTTACCACTTCAGTGTTAGGTATGTGGAAGGACAACATCATTTACTTCAATGGCTTTTTAAATTCCCCTTCCCCCAATTCAAAATGTGGGTTTATCCACTAGTGTGAATTAAGTATTGTTTTTGATTATGGGTTGTTCTTTATTGAGGGATATAATGCTTTACCTCACACAACATTGCGGAAATTGCTCTACTCTTTCCGGGATCGATTTCCTCCCCATCAATAGAAACAAATCCAGCCAATGTGTGTTTTCTAAATATTTTTTTTTTTAACAAGTGTACATGCATCAGAGGATGTCCAAGCAATCAATGTATATCAACATCGACATAACCCCATTTGAGCCAATTACAAGAGAAAGTCTAGGCCACAACAGGCTTGTCCTGTACCGAGGGCTCCCCTCTCTCTCCCCTCTGTTACTGCATCTAGCTCCCAGTAAGAGAGTGAGTCAAACCAGAGCCATGGAACAGGGCCCTGGTTTGACTGCTGGATTAACGAGGAATGTGTTAGCTGAGGGCCGTCTGGCTGGACCCCAAACGGAAGCCCAAACGGAAGCTAGGCCAAGCCACGCAGGCCAGGGGTGATGGAAATGAGGATGGTGATGATGATGGTTAAATAAGCTTTATGACTCACAGGCCTGGCATACAGTATGAGAGGAGGAGGAGGGATGGTAGATGGTAATAGCACGGATGTGAATGGAGCAGGAGTGACAGCAGGGAAATTTCGGAGGTGTAGCAACAACAATTCCTCTGGGGGTAAAGAATAGTTGGGAGTTGGAGCAACAGTTTTGCTGCCACATTCCCATTTGCCTTGTGTTTGCAGAATGTCAAGTGTTTTTTTAACAACATAATAACCTAAGAAAATTGACAATTTAGAACAAAAAGTTGTTTGATAAATTCCGACATAAAATGTAGATTTAGGATAGATGAAATGGTTCAAAGATGAAGACCACCTGATGGGGCCATACTTGGTTAACCATCTATGGACCTCAGTCTTGCCAATGTTTGTCTTCTGATAGAAAAAAAACTGTCAAAACAATTGTTGAACCCCATAATTGAGGTTAGGGCACATCTGTTTCCATGCTGGTGTTGTACGGATGCCAGGCATGTCATTTCATGATACACGAGAGCAAAAGAAAAACAACCTGGCTATCCCAGGGGTTTCATAAACCGGCAGAGAGCGCCCAACTAGAAGGTAGGCTTGCTCTAATTAAAAAGTCTGTCTTTACGGTGTGAAAGAAAGAGGGATGGAAGAGAGGGAAAGGAATGTTGTTTTCATTCTCAGACCCTCTCTGCCTCCTGTTCTCTCTGTGTCCCTCTCTTCCTCCCTCCTGGCAGAGTAGTACCCTGATGCAGCCAGGGCATGAGGTCGGATTACAGCTCACCCCAAGGCCCGGCCCCACCCCCCTGCCCCCACCCCCTTGCCCCTCCCGACTTGTTTACATTCTTCTGTCCATATTTGGAGAACTCAAGGTCCCCCATTGTGTGGAGTGCAAACACCCTCACCTTCCTTCTCACTGCTAGGAGAGAGGGAGAGTAGAGCCAGTGTGTGTGGTTGGAAGACCTCTGTGGGTTTCTGATCCTGGTCACTATCTGTCAGCTAAACTTCCTACTCTTCATTTCCCATCCTCCTCTCCATATCATCTCTCTGTTTCTCCATATTGGTATGCAGGAGATGGTGGTTGTCTGGTGCACTTATTTACCTGCAGTCGGTGAAGGAGAAGGTTAGAGCTGTGGCTGCATTACTTTCTTGAAGAAGGTTAGAGCTGTGGCTGCATTACTTTCTTGAAGAAGGTTAGAGCTGTGGCTGCATTACTTTCTTGAAGGAAAGGTTAGAGCTGTGGCTGCATTACTTTCTTGAAGAAGGTTAGAGCTGTGGCTGCATTGCTTTCTTGAAGGAAAGGTTAGAGCTGTGGCTGCATTACTTTCTTGAAGGAAAGGTTAGAGCTGTGGCTGCATTACTTTCTTGAAGGAAAGGTTAGAGCTGTGGCTGCATTGCTTTCTTGAAGAAGGTTAGAGCTGTGGCTGCATTACTTTCTTGAAGGAAAGGTTAGAGCTGTGGCTGCATTACTTTCTTGAAGGAAAGGTTAGAGCTGTGGCTGCATTGCTTTCTTGAATGAAAGGTTAGAGCTGTGGCTGCATTACTTTCTTGAAGGAAAGGTTAGAGCTGTGGCTGCATTACTTTCTTGAAGGAAAGGTTAGAGCTGTGGCTGCATTACTTTCTTGAAGGAAAGGTTAGAGCTGTGGCTGCATTACTTTCTTGAAGGGAAGGTTAGAGCTGTGGCTGCATTACTTTCTTGAAGGAAAGGTTAGAGCTGTGGCTGCATTACTTTCTTGAAGGAAAGGTTAGAGCTGTGGCTGCATTACTTTCTTGAAGGAAAGGTTAGAGCTGTGGCTGCATTACTTTCTTGAAGGAAAGGTTAGAGCTGTGGCTGCATTGCTTTCTTGAAGGAAAGGTTAGAGCTGTGGCTGCATTGCTTTCTTGAAGAAGGTTAGAGCTGTGGCTGCATTACTTTCTTGAAGGAAAGGTTAGAGCTGTGGCTGCATTACTTTCTTGAAGGAAAGGTTAGAGCTGTGGCTGCATTACTTTCTTGAAGGAAAGGTTAGAGCTGTGGCTGCATTGCTTTCTTGAAGGAAAGGTTAGAGCTGTGGCTGCATTGCTTTCTTGAATGAGAAGGTTAGAGCTGTGGCTGCATTGCTTTTTTGAATGAGAAGGTTAGAGCTGTGGCTGCATTACTTTCTTGGTGGAGAAAGGGGACTGTGAAAGAAGAGTAGGAGGGGGGAGGGGGGAGGGGGAGGGAGAAGTGGGAGGGTGACATACCAAGGGAGAGAGTGGAGGGATGACATATGTCTTCAGAAGTGTTACCACCTTGCCAGTTGAATTGTTGTAGAGGGATCTGTTGGACTACTCCTCAGAGTTCGGACCTGGACTATAGCCTGGTGAGGAGGCCTGAGACATGCTGTAGAGAGCCCGATGTGAGTTCCAGAGAACCTTGTGTGTGTGTGTGTGTGTGTGTGTGTGTGTGTGTGTGTGTGTGTGTGTGTGTGTGTGTGTGTGTGTGTGTGTGTGTGTGTGTGTGTGTGTGTGTGTGTGTGTGTGTGTGTGTGTGTGTGTGTGTGTGTGTGTGTGTGTGTGTGTGTGTGTGTGTGTGTGTGTGTTGAGGGGGAGGGTATAATTTATCATGCGTGTCTAGTATTCGGATCCTACTTACAGCCCTGTTTGCTTCTGGAAAGGGAAGTAATTCACACCGCTAGATTGAGACAAAGGCATGTCCTTTGTTGAACTACAGGCAAGTGACACTGATTATGGAATGGTGCTTTTAACATTCGACTTTACCACAGCTTTTGGTTGCACAATGTACATTGAACTCCATTCGGTAAGCACTGACCAGGCTCCTTGTCCTGTTAGCTAACTCAAAGTCTTTTGTTTTTCCCAGAGTAATTTATCCGAGTCATGAGAGAGGGCGCAGGTGGATTTTACTGTGCTGCTTTCCATTTGACCTCTGACTGTAGTTCACCTTTTCTGCTGAGGGTCGAACATACAGTATGTTGCAGGGTCAGAGGGCGGCGGGGAACGGTAGGTAAATCACGCCACGGTGAGGAATGCAGAGGTCAAACATAGTGGCTGACTGGCCACGGACTCAACAGTACCTTGACTGCCATATATCAGCTCACAGGCAGACAGTCGGATGGGTGCTTGGCTTTCATTACCAGTTGCTTATATAACCTGAACACGAGGAACACCTTTGTCTACCGTGCAGCACAAGGTACGAACAAGAGTTATAGTGCTTGATAAGAGTTAAAGTGCTAGTTTTATGCTTTTATTTCATTAGAATGGTTAGACACCATGATTAGTTTTGCCGTTTGTGTCATTTTGGTTTGAGATTGAGGGGAAACTATTCTGTGGTGCACAGTTGTCTGGGAGAACACTCTTGTTATGTGCAGTGAGAAGTGCTGATCGTTCCCATGCTTTGCTATTCTTACAACCTGTAGTCTACTCATTGTCCACCAGCTCTGTAAATGTGTCATGAGAGAAGAATGTCTCACTTATTTTCATACCTCTCAGTTGATGTGTGTGTTCATTTGTGTCTTTGTACGTTTGTGTAACCCTGTTTGTTTTTTCAGACAGCTGTACCTGTTGTTCAGTGAACTTATTTGTCTATGTGAAAAAATGATTGTCTCTTGTGGTCATTTGAGCGTCTTTGTGGTCATCTACCTGTACATATGTGTGTCCATGTGTTTGTGAGTGGTGAAGTCTGTGTGTGTCTCCGTACCAGCTGACTGCTTGAAGCCGCTGCCTCTCTTGTTGTTCCAGTGCCCCGCTCTCAGGGACTGGCCCAGGACAAAGCCTCCCCATCCAAAAGGAGCCCTGATGGGGAAGGATCCACCACCGTGACCCTGGCCCGTGGAGCCCACCAAGCCACTTCTACCACCAGCAGTCCCGACCACAGCGACCACGCCCTGTCAGCCAGCAGCGACTCAGGCCTGTCCAGCACCTCTCTGTGGACTGACAAACCCCCAGCCCCGATCACCACAACCACCAGCTCCAGGCCCCAGCAAGGCCCCAGCCGTCAGGAGAAGGCCCAGCTGAAGCGCCTGCTGAGCGGGTTCGGCCTGGAGGAGATGTCTGAGTGCGGAGGAGGGGGGCCAGGAGTGATGACCATACAGAAACGGGCCCCAGCCCAGGTGCATGGCAACGGGGACCTGCGGCCCCCCAGGGAGAGGGAGACGGACATCCTGGATGATGAGGTCCTCCTGTCGGGTCACGACATGCGCAGCGTGGACAGCCTCGGGACCCTGTCGTCCTCATGCCACAAGAGCAGCCAGAACTCCTTGCTTTCAGATGGCTTCGGTAGCCCTGGGGGAGAGGAGCACCAGCTCCACCACCACCAACCCCAGCACCACCACCCAGCCCCGGCCACAATGGAGGAGTACGAGAGAGCCTACGCAGAGGCCCGGAGGAGCTGCTTTGGCCAGAGGAGTGCCTCGGTCTCCACCCCCGCCACCGCCATGCCGATGCCCAAGCAGCAGGTCTACCGGCAGGGCAGCTACTCCACACACACCTGGGTGCGCCAACAGCAGATGGTAGCAGCCCATCAGTACGCCTACCTGCAGGCCGAGGAGGGTGAGGAGAGGGAGAGGTACCCAGGGGACAACCAACCACAAGGGGGAAGCCCACCCAAACCTCTAACCCCTACAGTGTCACAACAAGGACCCGTGCTGAGTATGAACACTGCTGCCTTGAGAACGGTGGTGGCACCACAGGCCCACAACGAGCAGCCTCCTGCAGTCGTCAACGATAACAACAGCCGAGACGAAGAGTTCAACTCTTTGACTGTGGACATTGATAACTCCATCGACCAGCTCAACCAGTTGATCATGGACCTGGACCCCACGTTTGTGCCTGTCCCCACACGCTCCAGCTCGGTCAAGAGGAACGGCGGGGAGCATGTGAATGGCTCAGCCACCACAAACGCTACCTCCACCACCTCCACCACCTCCACCGGGTGCCCCAACGGAGTCAGTCCCAGAGTCACAGAGAACAGTACAGCCGCACTGCAAAGCACACAGCCGTCAGGTAAGACAGCAAGATCTGGGTGTGGTAATTGGTGGCGGTGGTGATATGAATGGTGGTGGTTGTAATAATGGTGATGTTTTACAATAGTACTGGTGGTAGTAATGTTAGTGGTGGTGGTGGTGGAAATGTGATCCAACATCTGTACACAGCAGAGCATCATGAAAAAAATGGTGGTAAGAAATCAACGAGACGATTGAAGAGTTGGCGATGTTTCTTTTCAAATCCTCACTTCTCTTACAACACAGTGTTAACTTTTCCCAAACACACCGTTGCCCTCTCCTACCTTGAGAGCTGTTAGCCAATGTAAATAGCAGGCTTCCTGCCAGCTTTTCAGATGTTTTCTGCGTGTTTCTGAGGAATAGGCCGTTGTCGAGGCTTGTCTGTGCACAACCGTCTCACTCGGAGAGCGAGATAGAGACAGATGACTGTCATCAGCTCTGTAGATCTAGGCTCACAGCTCTCAGCTCAGGTGCTCACTGAAGCCATTTTTATCAGTAGAGACACCAGCTTGACGTGTCTTGCTTTCAGAAGACAGTATCTTAAAGGGAATATTACAGCTGTTGGAGTCAATGTCAGCAGGTCCCCTTGCACGTTGTCCATCTAAAAGAATAGAAAACCCCCAAAAAGTGGAGGAATATTCTAACTTACTTGTATGTTTTGAATATTACAATAGTTTCCCTCTAATAACCCTTATGTACAGATCAGCTGCCAAATATTGTATTTCCTCTGGATATTGGCCTGACTGATATTATGCCATTGGACACAGACTGAAACAATGTGCCAAAGAATCCTAGGAATGTTAAGTACTTATCAATGACTGAAAAGTTGCCTAGGTCTCCCACCAGCTTTGGACCTTAGCCAGTCACAGTGTTTTGGTCTGTAATCTGAAATCAGCTAATTTCACTATCTCACTTTTGTTTGTTTCCCACTATCAGCAATACGTATCTTACAGCTAGCTATTCAAATGTTCTGTCTTTTTCATTTCACCAAACGTAGCTGTATCGTAAGTTGTTAAACTTGTGAATGTTGTTGACTCAAGGACGGCAGTGCATTCATTGACTCTGGAACTGTGGTCCACCATTTTGTTTCTAACTGGAGTGTGCGAGTGTGGTCTGGCCGTCAGTAGAGTGTGAATCACTTTAAGATATTTACCTGGAGCAGCCAGTGGGAACAGAAAGAGGTGAGCACAGTGCCGGGAGGAGGACCAAGGAATTTCCAAGCAAGGAACAAGTGTGCCTTGAGGCATTGCATTTTCCATCTGATTCCAGATACTTGTACCTGTCTGTGCATATTGGCTACATACTCTAGAAAGCCTAGACACACAGCACAGTATAGTACAGGAACTCTCTGTGTTTAGTTTATTTACAAAAAATGCAATCTATGATAAATGGCCATATACAGTGCATTCAGAAAGTATTCAAAGCCTTTGACTTTTCCAAATTTTGTTGTGTTACAGACAGAACTTAAAATTGATTAAATGCAGATTTTGTGTCACTGTCCTACACACAATACCCCAACATGTCAAAGGGGAATCATGTTTTAGGACCATTACAAATCAAAAGCTGAAATGGCTTGAGTAATTTCAGAACCCCTTTGTTATGGCAATTACACCCAGTCAATACACCCAGTCACTACAAAGATACAGGTGTCCTTCCCAACTCAGTTGCTGGAGAGGAAGGAAACCACTCAAGTATTTCACCATAAAGCCAATGGTGATTTTAAAACAGTTACAGAGTTGAATGGCTGTGATAGGAGAAAACTGAGGTTGGATCAACAGCATTGTAGTTACTACACAATACTTACCTACATGAATAAAGCATGTACAGAACAAAAAATATTCCAAATGATGCATCCTTTCTGCAATAAGGCACTAAAGTAAAACTGCAAAAAATGTTGCAAAGAAATACACTTTATGTCCTGAATACAAAAGTGTTATGTTTGGGGCAAATCCTACACAACACATTACTAGACTCTCCATAGTTTCATGCATGATGGTGGCTAAATAATGTTATGGAGGACATCTGAGTTTTATTTATTTATTTTACTAGGCAAGTCAGTTAAGAACAAAGTCTTATTTTCAATGACAGCCTAGGAACAGTGGGTTAACTGCCTGTTCAGGGGCAGAACAACAGATTTGTACCTTGTTTGAACTTGCAACCTTCCGGTTACTAGTCCAACGCTCTAACCACTAGGCTACCCTGCCGACCCAGGATAAAAAATAAATCAAATGAATAGCGATAAGCACAGGTAAAATCCTACAGGAAAACCTGGTTCAGTCTGCTTTCCAACAGACACTGGGAGACAAATTCACTTTTCAGCAGGACGATAACCTAAAGCACAAGGCCAAATATACACTGGAGTTGAATACCAAGATGACATTGAATGTTCCTGAGTGGCCTAATTGCAGTGTTGACTTAAATCTGCTTGAGAATCAATGGCAAGACTTGAAAATGGCTGTCAAACAATGATCAACAACCAACGTGACAAAGCTTGAGGATTTGTTTTTATAACAACGTGCAAATATTGCAAAATCCAGGTGTGTAAAGCTTTTAGCGACTCACAGTTAGTGCATTCATCTTAAGATATCTAGGTGGGACAACCACATATTACAGTCATAGTAAGTTCATCTTTCCTCAATAAAATAGCAAAGTCTAAGCTAGTAAGGGGGAAGGGGTCAAGTGTGAGTTTAAGTTTGAAGAGGTAGGGTTTCAGATTTTTGGGGAAGATGGACAGGGTCTCTGCTGTCCTGGTTCCACCATTGGGGTGCCAGGTCAGAGAAGAACTCTCCCACCACTTAAGGATGGGAGGGCCAAGAGACCAGAGGTGGCAGAACAGAATGCTCGGATTGGGGTGTAGGGGTTGAGCATCAAATCAAATGTATTTATAAGGCCCTTTTTACATCAACAGATGTCACAAAGAGCTTATACAGAAACCCAGATTAAAACCCCAAACAGCAAGCAATGCAGATGTGGCTAGGAAAAACTCCCTAGAAAGGCAGGACCTCAGCAGCAAATGTCATATGGCTTTTCATTGCCGAGCATTCAGAGGTCGAGACAGTAGGTGAGAGAGAGAGAGAGATGGGAGAATTAGAGGAAGCATACTTAAGTTCACACAGGACATCAGATAAGACAGTAGAATTTCACCAGATAGGTCAGACTGACCCTAGCACCCCAACTATTGAAGCTTAGCTACTAGAGGTTGAGACAGGGGTGATAGGGGGACACTGTAGCCCTGTCCGATGATACACCCGGAAAGAGCCAACCAGGCAGGATTAAACCCCACCCACTTTGCCAAAGCACAGCCTCCACACCACTAGAAGGATATCAACAGACCACCAACTTACTACCCTGAGACAAGGCTGAGTATAGCCCACGAAGATCTCCTCCACCTCATGAGCTCGAGGGAGGCGCAAAACCGGACAGGAAGATCACGTCAGTGACTCAACCCACTCAAGTCGAATACAGCGGAAAAAAGCCTGGAATGACCTGATGGCATAATGAGCCAGTGACTCAGCCACCGTAATTGGGTCAGAGGCAGAAAACACCAGTGGAGAGAGTGGAGCCGACCAGGCAGAGACAGCAAGGGTGGTTCGTCACTCTAGTGCCTTGCAAAATCACCTTCGAACCCCTGGGTCAGACTACACTCAATCATAGGATCTACTGAAGAGATGAGTCTTCAGTAAAGACTTAAAGGTTGAGACCTAGTCTGTGTGTCTTACATGGATAAGCAGACCATTCCATAAAAATGTAGCTCTATAGGTGAAAGCCCTGCCCCCAGCTGTTTGCTTAGAAATTCTAGGGACAATAAGAAGGCTGCGTCTTGTGACCGTAGAGTACGTGTAGGTATGTACGACAGAACCAAATCGGAGAGTCCATGAAATCCTTTGTAGGTTACCAGTAAAGCCTTGAAATCAGCCCTAGACTTAACAGGAAGCCATTGTAGAGAGGCTAACACATAATATGATTTAATTTTTTTGTTCTAGTTAATATTCTAGCAGCCGTATTCAGCACTAACTGAAGTTTATTTAGTGCTTTATCCGGGTAGCCAGAGAGTAGAGCATTGCAGTAGTCTAATCTAGAAGTGACAAAAGCATGTATTAGCTTTTATGCATAATTTTGGGACAAAAAAGTTACGAAGATGGAGAAAAGCTGGCCTTGAAATTTTCTTGAAATGTTCGTCAAAAATGAGATCAGGGTTCATAGTAACGCTGAGGTCCTTCACAGTTTTATTTGAGACGGCTGTACAACCACCTAGCTCAAACAGCAGATCTCTTTGTTTCTTGGGACATATAATTAGCATCTCTGTTCTGCCCTAGTATAAAAGTAAAATATTTGCTGCCATACACTTCCTTATGTCTGAAATACAGGCTTCCAGGGTAGGCAATTTTGGGCCTTCACCATGTTTCATCGAATTGTACAGCTGTGTGTTGTCCGAATAGCAGTGAAAGTTGACATTGTATGTTCCAAATTACATCACCAAGAGGTAGTTTATAGTGAAAACCATTTTGGTTCTAAAACGAAACCTTGAGGAACACCGAAACTTATCATTGATAAACCATCCACAGAGACAAACGTATATCTTTCAGACAGATAAGACCTAAACCAGCCAAGAACTTGTCCGTGTAGACCAAATAGGGTTTCTAATCTCTCCAAAAATTGTGGTGATCGAAAAGCAACACTAAGGTCTAGGAGCACGACGAAAGATGCAGAGCCTTGGACTGATGCCATTAAAAGGTCATTTAACACCTTCGCGAGCGCAGTCTCATTAGTATGATAGGGTGTAAAACCAGACTGTATAAATGATTTGTCTTCAGGAAGTCAGTTGAAGTGCAACAGCTTTTCCCCAAAAAACTGAGAGGAATGGGAGATTTGATAAAGACTAGATTAGTTGTAAAAAAAAAAATACCGGTCAAGGTCTGTCTTTTTCAGGAAAGGCTTTATTACTGCCAATTTTAGTGAGTTTGGAACAGACCCTGAGAATAGGAGCCGTTTATTATGTTCAACATAGGAGGGCCAAGCACAGGAAGTAGCTCTTTCAGTAGTTTAGTTGGAATATGGTAAGGTTTAGAGGCCATGACTGTTTTTGTAAATGTGTCGAGAGATACAGGATTAAAAAACTTGAGTGTCTCTATTGATCCTTGGTCCTGGCAGTTCTGTGCAGATTTAGGACAACTGAGTTTTGGAGAAATACGAAGACTTAAATAGGTCTCCGTAATTTCCTTTCTAATGATCAGGATCTTTTCATCAAAGTTGTTCATGAATTCATCACTGCTGAAGTGAAGGTCATCCTCACTTGGGGAATGCTGCTTATTAGTTATCTTTGCGACAGTATCAAAAATACATTTTGGATTGATTTTAATCTCCAATTATGTTGGAAAAGTAGGTTTCCTCGAGCAGCAGTGAGGGATCTTCGATGCTGAACGGTACTGTCTTTCCAAGATAGTCGGAAGATGCCAATTCCGTTCCAATTTTCTGGAAGCTTGCTTCAGGGCTCTGGTATTTTCTGTGTACCAGGGAGCTAATTTCTTGTGACAAATGTTTTTGGCTACTGCATCTAGGGTACAGTATTTCTCAATGTTAAATTTAGATCCTTAGTGAGGTGGTTAACTGATTTTTGTACTCCGATGTCCTTGGGTAGGTGGAGGGAGTCTGGAAGGACATCTAGAAATCTGGGTTGTCCAAGAATTTATAGTTTGGCTTTTGATAATTCTTTGTTGGAGTCTGATCAGATTATTTGTTGCAATTGAGGATAATGAGGAAAAACATTTAGATCCACAATATTTATTCCACAGGACAAAACTAGTCACAGGGTATGAATGTGGCAAAGCGTAGGTGAGGAGACATGTTGGACAAAACCCACTTTATATATTTATTTTTTATTTGACCTCTATTTAACTAGGTGAGTCAGTTAAGAACAAATTCTTATTTTCAATGACGGCCTAGGAACAGTGGGTTAGCTGTCTGTTCAGGGGCAGAACAACAGATTTGTACCTTGTCAGCTCGGGGATTCGAACTTGCAACCTTTCGGTTACTAGTCCAACGCTCTGAGTCAAAGATGGCACCAAAAGCCTTTTGGAGCGGGTCTGTAGACTTTTCCATGAGAATTTTTTAACTTACCAAAAATGTCAATATTTGCCATGATGACGAGATCTGATAGGAATTCAGGGAACTCAGTGAGGAACACTGTAGATGGCCCAGAAGGCCTGTAAACAGTCGCTAGAAAAGCTAATTGAGTAGGCTGCATAGATTTTATGACTAGAAGTTCAAAATACGTAAAAAAATATATATACAGTTGAAGTCAGAAGTTTACACACACCTTAGGCAGATACATTTAAACTCAGTATTTCGCAATTCCTGACATTTAATCCTAGTAAAATTTCCCTGTCTTAGGTCAGTTAGGATCACCACTTTATTTTAAGAATGTGAAATGTCAGAATAATAGCAGAAAGAATTATGTATTTCAGTTTTTATTACTTTCATCACATTCCCAGTGGGTCAGAAGTTTACATACACTCAGTTAGTATTTGGTAGCATTGACTTATAATTGCTTAACTTGGGTCAAACGTTTCGGGTAGCCTTCCACAAGCTTCCCACAATAAATTGGTTGATTTTTGGCCCATTCCTCCTGACAGGTGTAACTGAGTCAGATTTGTAAGGCCTCCGTGCTCACACATGCTTTTTCAGTTCTGCCCACAAATGTTGTATAGGATTGAGGTCAAGGCTTTGTGATGGCCACTCCAATGCCTTGACTTTGTTTCCTTAACCCATTTTCCACAACTTTGTAAGTAATGCTTGGGGTCATTGTTAATTTGAAAGACCCATTTGCGACCAAGTTTTAACTTCCTGACTGATGTCTTGAGATGTTGCTTCAATATATCCACATATTTTCCTCCTCATGATGCCATCTGTTTTGAAAGTGCACCAGTCCCTCCTGCAGCAAAGCACCCCCACAACATGATGCTGCCACCCCCATACTTCACGGTTGGGATGGTGTCTTCAGCTTTTAAGCCTCCCCCTTGTTCCTCCAAACAAACAGTTCTATTTTTCTTTCATCAGACCAAAGGACATTTCTCCAAAAGTACAATCTTTGTCCCCATGTGCAGTTGCAAACCATGGTCTGGCATTTTTATGGCAGGTTTGGAGCAGTGGCTTCTTCCTTGCTGAGCCGCCTTTCAGGTTATGTCAATATAAGACTCGTTTAACAGTGAATATAGACACTTTTGTACCTGTTTCCTCCAGCATCTTCACAAGGTCCTTTGCTGTTATTCTGGGATTGATTTGCACTTTTCGCACCAAAGTACACTCATCTCTAGGAGACAGAACGCGTCTCCTTCCTGAGCGGTATGACGGCTGCGTGGTCCCATGGTGTTTATAGTTGCGTACTATTGTTTGTACAGATGAATGTGGTACCTTCAGGCATTTGGAAATTGCTGAAAAGGATGAACCAGACTTGTGGAGGTCTACAATTCTTTTTCTGATGTCTTGGCAGATTTCTTTTGTTTTTCCCATGATGTCAAGCAGAGGCACTGAGTTTGAAGGTAGGCCTTGAAATACATCCACAGGTACACCTCCAATTGACTCAAATGATGTCTAAAGCCATGACATCATTTTCTGGAACTTTCCAAGCTGTTTAAAGGCTCAGTCAACTTAGTGTATGTAAACTTCTGACCCACTGGAATGGTGATACAGTTAAATAATCTGTCTGGAAATGACTTGTGTCATGCACAAAGTAGATATCCTAACCGACTTGCCAAAACTATGGTTTCTTAACAAGAAATTTGTGGAGTGGTTGAAAAACGAGTTTTAATGACTCCAACCTAAGTGTACATAAACTTCCGACTTCAACTGACCCAGTCACACCAGCTCTGTCTGGAGGAATGGGCCAAAATTCATCCAACTTATTGTGGGAAGCTTGTAGAAGGCTGCTTGAAACGTTTGACCCAAAGTAAACAATTTAAAGGCAATGCTATCAAGCACTAATTGAGTGTGTGTAAACTTCTGACCCACTGGAAATGTGATGAAGGAAATAAAAGCTGAAATAAATATTTCTCTCTTCTATTATTCTGACATTTCATATTCTTAAAATAAAGTGGTGATCCTAATTGACCTAAGACAGGGCATTTCTACCACGATTAAATGTCAGGAATTGTGAAAAACTGAGTTTAAATGTAATTGGCTAAGGTGTATGTAAACTTCCGACTTCAACTGTACATATATATATATATTGAAATTTGCTGTCGTAAATGTTACCAGCACCTTTGCGGGATGTGCGGGGAAAGGCCTTAATTAAAACAGTAAATTCATAAGTCTTGAGCCATGTTTCATGCAGGCCAATCACATCAAGGTTATGACCAGTGCTTAGTCCATTGACTACGACTGCCTTGGAAGTGAGGGAACTAACATTAAGTAGTCCTATTTTGAGGTGTGAGATATTATCATAATCTCTTTCAATAATGACAGGAATGGAGGGTGTCTTTATTCAATTGAGATTGCTCAGGCGAACCCTGCAATGTTTAATTTAGCCCGGCCTAGATCGAGGCACAGACATGGTCTCAAATAAAATCAAATTGTATTGGTCACATACACATTGTTAAAAATGGGGAAAGCTGAGCTGACTACACTGACTGTGGTATTGGTAGACTCCACTAAGCTGTCAGGCTGGCTATCCCATTGTGGAGCTAGAGGAGTTAGAGCCCTGCCTATCTTGGTAGGTAAGATGAGAGTCCATCACTCCTCAGCAGGCCATGCTTGGTCCTGTTTGTGGGGGAGGCCCAGAAAGAGGGACAGTTATCTACAAATTCTATCTTTTACTCGATGCCAACATATCTTCCTAGTTAAATTGCACGCTGAAGTTATGTTGCACTTGGTGACGTCTGACTGTTTCATCCTAACATCGTTGGTGCCAACATGGATAACAATATCCCTATACTATTTACACTCACCAGTTTTAGCCTCAGCCAGCACCATCTTCAGATGAGCCTTTATGTGGGGAGCTCTGCCCTCTGGTAGACAATGTATGATCGTTGGATGATTCTAATATTGCGGACAATGGAGTCGCCAACGACTAGGGTTTTCAATATGTCAGAGGTAATGGTGGGAGGCTTCGGCGGCTCAGATCCAGTGACCGGTGGAGGAGAGACCTGAGAAGGCTTTGCTTTGCTTTGTGTGGAAAACCGCTTGAAAGTTCATAGCGGCTGAATGAGCGACACCAGTTGAGCATGCTAAAAGCATTTATTTCCAGTAGCCATAAGAAAATTGCCTGGGATTAACACTACTACCTGTATTTACTGGTGGCACAGACACTGTATCATCCTTTCCTACACTTAAATTGTCCATGCCGAACGATTACGTCTGAAGCCAAGCTTGCAACTCGGCTGTCCTTACCATAAGGTGATAGTTTGCCTTGATATTGAGAGTACAGCGACTGCAATGAGAAGGCATAATGTTGCAGTTGTAAGGAGCGACGCAGGAGATGAGAAGCAGGTACAGGGAGTGAAGGTTTAATAGCTAGCAGACATGAAACGGAACAGGAACAGCGTCTGGACAGGAACACTTAACAACAACTAATGCGGACACAGAGAACACCACCGAGGAACAGACAGATATACAGGGGGGGGGGGGGGTAATCAACAACGTGAAGGAGTCCAGGTGAGTCCAATGAGCACTGCCCACGCGTAATGATGGTGACAGGTGCTTATGAAGAAGGGTAGCCTAGTGCCCTCGAGCGCCAGGGAGGGGGAGCGGGAGCAGGTGTGACAATACCCTCCCACCCCCTTCTAGGAGCTCCACCCGGCGTCCCACCTGGGCGAGCCTGGAGAGCCGGTTGAGGCATGGGAGTCTGACAATCCGCCTGAGGTGTGAAAGCCTGACGATCCCGCTGAGGTGTGAAAGCCTGACGATCCGGCTGAGGTGTGAAAGCCTGACGATCCCGCTGAGGTGTGAAAGCCTGACGATCCAGCTGAGGTGTGAAAGCCTGACGATCCCGCTGAGGTGTGAAAGCCTGACGATCCGGCTGAGGTGTGAAAGCCTGACGATCCCGCTGAGGTGTGAAAGCCTGACGATCCCGCTGAGGTGTGAAAGCCGGACGATCCGGCTGAGGTGTGAAAGCCTGACGATCCCGCTGAGGTGTGAAAGCCTGACGATCCCGCTGAGGTGTGAAAGCCTGACGATCCCGCTGAGGTGTGAAAGCCTGACGATCCCGCTGAGGTGTGAAAGCCGGACGATCCGGCTGAGGTGTGAAAGCCTGACGATCCCGCTGAGGTGTGAAAGCCTGACGATCCCGCTGAGGTGTGAAAGCCTGACGATCCCGCTGAGGTGTGAAAGCCTGACGATCCCGCTGAGGTGTGAAAGCCTGACGATCCCGCTGAGGTGTGAAAGCCTGACGATCCGGCTGAGGTGTGAAAGCCTGACGATCCCGCTGAGGTGTGAAAGCCTGACGATCCCGCTGAGGTGTGAAAGCCGGACGATCCGGCTGAGGTGTGAAAGCCTGATGATCCCGCTGAGGTGTGAAAGCCTGACGATCCCGCTGAGGTGTGAAAGCCTGACGATCCCGCTGAGGTGTGAAAGCCTGACGACCCCGCTGAGGTGTGAAAGCCTGAAGATCCCGCTGAGGTGTGAAAGCCTGAAGATCCCGCTGAGGTGTGAAAGCCTGACGATCCCGCTGAGGTGTGAAAGCCGGACGATCCGGCTGAGGTGTGAAAGCCTGACGATCCCGCTGAGGTGTGAAAGCCTGACGATCCCGCTGAGGTGTGAAAGCCTGACGATCCCGCTGAGGTGTGAAAGCCTGACGACCCCGCTGAGGTGTGAAAGCCTGAAGATCCCGCTGAGGTGTGAAAGCCTGAAGATCCCGCTGAGGTGTGAAAGCCTGACGATCCCGCTGAGGTGTGAAAGCCTGACGATCCCGCTGAGGTGTGAAAACCTGACGATCCCGCTGAGGTGTGAAAGCCTGAAGATCCCGCTGAGGTGTGAAAGCCTGAAGATCCCGCTGAGGTGTGAAAGCCTGACGATCCCGCTGAGGTGTGAAAGCCTGACGATCCAGCTGAGGTGTGAAAGCCGGACGATCCGGCTGAGGTGTGAAAGCCTGAAGATCCCGCTGAGGTGTGAAAGCCTGACGATCCCACTGTGGTGGAGAAGTCCGATGGGCCGGCTGAAGCATGACGTGATATGGGAACCTGCCGAGCCAACCGAGGCAAGGAAACCTCTTGGCCAGCTTGGGCGTGACAGCCCGACGAGACAGCTTAGGCACCCCCGGTTTCATCGGCGGCGGCCCCCGGGTCTGTCTCCAACAAAACAAAACCCTAGAAAACTCCCTGATGCTTCTTGTAATGGTGTCCACATTCTCTATGGAGCGACACAGGAGAAGCAGGTACAGGGAGTGAAGGTTTAATAGCTGACGGACAAGAAACGGAACAGGAACAGCGTCTGGACAGAAACATATAACAACAATTAATGCGGACACAGAGAACACCACCGAGGAACAGACAGATACAGGGGGTAATCAACAACGTGAAGAAGTCCAGGTGAGTCCAATGAGCGCTGCTAGCGTAATGATGGTAACAGGTGCGTGTAAAGAAGGGTAGCCTGGCGCACTTGAGCATCAGGGACAGGGAGCGGGAGCAGGCGGGACAACAGTAGCTTGTTTTCGTCCGGAGGAGGTCCTGCAGATCTATGTCCAGATAAAGCCTCCATGGTGAAAAAGTTGAATCAAAAAAAGTTTTGTGAGGACAAAACTAAGACCTCGGTAAACTTGTTAAAAACAGAGTTTGATTAAATAGTTATTAAGCGTAAAAAGCTAAAAGGTTTGTCAGGGAGCCAAGTAGCAACAGTACAGCAGTGCAGAAACAGTCAGCATAGCCTGAAGGTAAAGAGTGGCAGTTCTTCTTGCTGCTCCCAAGGCAAGTACCATGGTCTTGAAGTGGAATGAGAGCTTTGACTGGAAGATTACAGAGGAGTGGGATAACATGGGAAAAATAGGGACGGTTGAACATTATGCGGGCTGCAGCATTCTGGATAAGTTCCAGTGGTTTGACAATATGACAGACAGACAGACAGACAGACAGACAGACAGACAGACAGACAGACAGACAGACCAGCTGTAGCCATAGATCCCATGTGTAGAGCAGCTGTATAGAAGACATGCACAAACACTGCCACACTCATAAACAGTGAACACTTCGCATGAAACATCCTGAACATTACAAGCAAAACTCTCTCAACGAAATGACACGCCTTTGACACTGTTGTGTATATGTCAAGCCCAATTTACAAGTGAATTTCCTGGTTGTGTAGTGTTTCCTTTCCTTCATGGAAATAGGCAAAGTACTGTCGTACTGTCGTGCTTATGTTTGCTGAGTGACTAACATAATCTTAACCCAAATCATGATTTCATTTTAGGAATATCTGATATCTCTACAAAGTGAGGTCTCCCGAAAACAGAAAAAGAGCAGCATCCCAAAAATGACTGTGTTTACAAGCTAAAGGACAATGACGAGATCCCCCCTGAGATCAGCAGTTCGAGAGGTGATAGTGAGTCGTTGCAGTGTTTGTCTATCACATGGTAATGAGATGGCCATTCATTCAGATCCTCTTCAATGAGCTCAACTCCCCATGATGCCTCCAACCCACAACAGAGACAAACTTTTAGTCTAAGCTTGCATCCACTTCAAGACCATGGTACTTGCCTATGGATCTGCAAGGAGAACTGCTCCTCCTTACCTTCAGGCTATGCTCAAACCCCCAATCAGAGCATTCTGTTATGTCACCTATGGTCTTTTGGCCCTCCCACCCCTACATGTGTCATCTTCCGCTCAGCGTAATCAAAGCTCTTCTCTGTCCTGGCACCCCAATGGTAGAACAAGCTTCCCCCTAACGTCAAGACAGTGGAGTCCCTGTCCATCTCCCGAAAATGTCTGAAACTCTACTTCTCCAAAGACTAGATGAAATAAATTCCACGCCCCCAGAAAAAACCAGCCTGCTCTTGTCTTTTCCTACTTGCACTGACTTTGCTGATAACTTCTTTACTGGGGGAAAGTGTATTTACTACGACTGTGATATTTATATACATCTTAAGATGAACATTTTAAGTCGCAACAGGAAACCTGAATTATTATGTGCATTGTAATCAATGGACATTTTTTGTAGGGGTTGAAAGTCGGACATTTCAAATGACAAACTTTAGAAGGCTTTTTCAAACTCAAATCCACTACAAGTTTGCATTTACTAATTTGCAGGAAAAGCAACAAAAGAGTGATCAAATTAAATGTTAATGTACAAACAAGTGTGCCGAGCCAGACTGAAACACAGGTTTCGAAAAAAAACGGACACACACTCAAAAGAAAAGATGCTGACAGAGAAAAATACGTCCAAAATAACACACACACGCACACGCACACGCACGCGCACGGGCACACACACACACACACACACACACACACACACACACACACACACACACACACACACACACACACACACACACACACACACACACACACACACACACACACACACACACACACCGGGAGGCCTTAAATTAGCACCCCGTGCCAAATGGAGGGTCACCCCACGCCAGTCATTCACAATCCTGACCCCCCACCTCACATTCCTCTCAGCCCCCGCTGCATTCCTCACCTGTCCACTCACAACGACACAGACACTAGTACTGAAGTTATTGGAGTGGTATAATAACTCCTAGTAGAGATTGTAGTGAAGAAGTTAGAGCCAGAAGTCTTTGGTATGCTATTGCTTCACACATTGCATGTCACTAACATGGCTTAACGGGTTGACATTCTTCAGAAGCGTGTATTTCCTATAGATTTGTGGTGGTAGGGCTTTCTGGTGTGTTCAACGTTAATGGCCAGTTCTCACCCTCCTCTCCGTCTCCGTGTTTGTGTGTCTGTTCAGCTGCCCCATTGTCCGTTGGTGACGTCAGAGTGGACTCCATGCAGAGTCGGCAGGACAGTGATGTCACAGATCACCCAGGATTCGGTGGCTCACGCTGGGGCGTGCAGGAGGAGTACAAGAGCACACGGACCTACTCACCCTGCGTGCCTCACTCCCAGGTACAGGAACATACTGAACCATGTCTCACTGACTCCCAATGTCTGTCAGTGCCGTGTCATTATCTTGCTTGTCATGGTGTGCCCTATTTTGTGTGTGTGTGTGTGTGTGTGTGTGTGTGTGTGTGTGTATTTCCGTCTGTGTGTTTGGTATTACAGCATGGCATGCTGTTCAGGAGTGACAGTGTGGACTACAGAGCTCAGGGTCCAAAGATGGAGAGTGGAGTGGAGGCTGGTGGTGACATGACTCCTACTCCTGCCTTCCCCATCTCTCCCCCTACACCTTATGGTAAGAGCATCCATTATTGTCTTGTGTCTTTTTCCAGGGGTCTGTGTGTGTGTTCATATGATGGCTCTCGTGATCGTTGCTGAATTACTGGATTTTAAACCTCATCTCGTCTTCTATGCTTCCATAGTGAAAAACATGGCGGAATTCACTCACCTGAGGCAAACTCCATCTCCCAGCATGCAATCATATGGAGCTTACAGGACGGAGCATGGTAGGTCAATGTGGCAATGTGTACTGTACCTCTGGAGAATGTAGGCTCTAAGCTGCGTGTATCACAGCACACTGACATTCTCATTCATTCAGATGAAGTGAGATAAATGTTGAAATATATTCTTTAACACAATGGATTACAGCTGTCACTCAAAAAATACTTCAATTTTTAGAGTATAGAATTATTCGTAGAAATACCACTAGTCTCTAACTAAAGTGAATAGATGTATTGAAATGTCAGGCCATTGTGAGGTGAATAGATAATGTGGCACTTGACCTTTGACAAAGCCATTTGATTGAAGGAGCCAGACCATGGGGCAGTGAAACAATTGCTAGTAAGTGTTCTATGTAGGGAAGTGTACACATTGGAAGTGATGGAGTCTATTCCACTCATTCTCCCTCTCATCCCCCTCTCCCTCTTTACTTAATCTCTCACTTAATTAACAACAGAGAGTGGGTGATGGAGAAAGATAGTGAGTGAGAGAAGGAGCTCTAGGAGACAGAGAGGGACCCAGTGCTGGTCACATTCCATAACTAATGTCTGAGAACATTGTGTTGGTTGGAGGCAGTGCACTAAACAAAGCCAGGGACTGCCTCCCTTCCCTGGGGGTTCCATACCAGACTCTCTCCTCCCATGGTTGGTTTGGAGAACGTCTGTGTGGTTTCAGTCCTGAAAAGTTAGTCTTTTATAGCACATTGTGTCAAAGCCTTCAGTGCCTGAAACAGTACAATTTTTTGTTTGTCCGTAGAAGTTTTGTTGTGGTCTTAGATGTTTCTCAGTGGTGGAACACACCCAGTTATACAGATGGAGGCTCTTAATGTGAGTCAGTCTGCTTCAGCAGGAAAATAATTCTGCAGCAACAGGAATTACTATGTTGATTATAATGAATAGACATGTGTGTAGGGGTTGATACATTTCAAGTCTGAAATTTCAAAGTGGAAATTACAAACTTCAGAAGCCTTTTTAAACCTAAAGTATAATACATGTTTAAAATGTCCTGCATTGCAGCAAAGTTGTCCTGCATAAGGGTGCTCAAATTAAGATCCTTCATCTGTATCAGTGGAGGCTCCTCAGAGAAGAAAGGGGAGGACCATCTTCCTCAGTGAATTAAGCACATTAATCCGCTTTACAACGGGTGTGGAGCACAAGAGTCATACATAGGCAGAGTTTGAGTTTCAACTTTGGGGAAGATGATTTTCACCAAAACAATGCAACTTTAAAATAAAGTATTACATGCATAATCACATTTGTGGTCACTTTTGAGAACAGTGTTTTCCAGCTAGTTGATTGCGTTTTGGAACATTTGCGCTTTTAGCCTACTGCCATGTGCGCATTGCTGTGTTTATTATGTGAAGAAATAGCCTAATAGTTTATCTGCATTTTAAGCTAAACGTTCTGATGTGTTGCATCAGCCTCATTGCTCTAAAAAAAGTTTTTGATGCGAGTTTGGGTTCTATCGCATCCCACAACTGTCCCGGAGAATGTTTGGAATATTTATTTCTTGCACAGAAGGACAAGTTGACCAATAGAAAAGGTCAATGTACTATGTGGGATAGTTGATTTACATAGGCTAGTGCTTTTGCTGTTAGTTTGGCCAACTCGTTTTGTGGATATTTCTTCTAACATCAATATGCGCCTCGGAATTCGAAAAGAGGGACGCCCGCATTTTCATCCCCGATGTATCTGACTTCCCTTGTAGCCTACTTCTTAGCTGTGAGAAGGCCCAGACATCAAGTGATGTGCATTGGCTAATAAGAATTGAGATATCTGAGAGAGCGATGTGAGTCAGAGGTGCACGGTAGCTGGGAGAAGGGAAATATAATTACACCGAACAAAAATCTAAACTCAACGTGTAATCATTTCTAAGATTTTACTAAGTTGCAGTTCATAAAAGGAAATCAGTCAATTAAAATGAAATAATTAGGCCTGAATCTATGGATTTCACAGGACTGGGAATACAGATATGCATAATCTGTTGGTCACAGATACCAGCAGCATACCACCCTGCATACCACTGCTGGCCTTCTTCTGAAGCTAAACAGGCTTAGTCCTGGTCAATCCCTGGATGGGAGACCAGATGCTGCTGGAAGTGGTGTTGGAGGGCCAGTAGGAGGCACTCTTTCCTCTGGTCTAAAAAAAATATTCCAATGCCCCAGGGCAGTGATTGGGGACACTGCCCTGGGTAGGGTGCTGTCTTTCGGATGGGATGTTAAACAGGTGTCCTGACTCTCTGTGGTCATTAAAGATCCCATGGCACTTATTGTAAGAGTAGGGGTGTTAACCCTGGTGTCCTTCTTAATCTGGCCCTCAAACCATTCACGGTCACCTAATTAATCACCAGTTTACACTTGGCTCGTTCATCCCCCTCCTCTCCCCTGTAACTATTCCCCAGGTTGTTGCTGTAAATTAGAATGTGTTCTCTGTCAACTAACCTGGGAAAATTTAAAAAAGATACCTTAAGGTAGGAGTTTTGATCAGATAACCAGTCAGTAACTAGTCTGAGAACCATTTGCCTTATACAACGAGAAACATCTCCTTCACATAGGGTTGATCAGGCTGTTGATTGTGAACTGTAGAATGTTGTACCACTCTGCTTCAATGGCTGTGCAATATTGACTGGAACACGCTGTTGTCGATGCAGAGCATCCCAAAAATGCTCAATGGGTGACATGTCTGGTGAGTTTGCAGGCCATGGAAGAACTGGGACAATTTCAACATCCAGGAATTGTGTACAGATCCTTGAGACATTATTATTATCCTGAAACATGAGGTGATGACGGGCCTCCCGAGTGGTACAGCGATCTAAGTCACTGCATCACAGAGGCATCACTACAGATCCGGGTTCGATCCCGGGCTGTGTCGCAGCTGGCCCCGACCGGAAGACCCACGAGGCGGTGCACAATAGGTCCAGAGTCGTCCGGGTTAGGGGAGGATTTTGCCGGACGGGATCTCCTTTTCCCATTGCGCTCTGGCGACTCCTGTGGCAGGCCGGGCGCATGCACACTGACACGGTCGCCAGTTGGACGGTGTTCCCTCCGACACATTGATGCGGCTGGCTTCCGGGTTAAGCGAGCAGTGTGTCAAGAAGCAGTGAGGCTTGGCAGAGTCTTATTTCGGAGGATGCACGGCTCTTGACCTTCGCCTCTCCTGAGTCTGTACAGGAGTTGCAGCGATGGGACAGTACTGTAACTACCAATTGGATATCACGAAATTGGGGAGAAAATAATAATACATGAGGTGATGGCTCCGGATGAATGGCACGATAATGGGCCTCATGATTTTGTCACGGTATCTCTGTGCTTTCAAATTGCCATCGATAAAATGCAATTGTGTTCATGATCCATAGCTCAAACCATAACCCCACCACCACCACCATGTTCACAATGTTGACATCAGCAAACTGCTTGCCAACACAACGCCATTCACGCTGTCTGCCATCTACCCAGTACAGTTGAAACTGGGATTTATCCGGGAAGAACATACTTCTCCAACATGCCAGTGGCTATCGAGGTGAGCATTTGCCCACTGAAGTCGGGTACAATGCTGAATTGCAGTCGGGTTAAGACCCTGGTGAGGAAGACAAGCGTGCAGATGAGCTTCCCTGAGAAGGTTTCTGAATGTTTTTGCAGAAATTCAATCAGTTGATAATATTCTCACCAGGCCTAATATTTCCCCACCATAATGTCGCCGGAAACAATATTTTGTGGCCAAAGTGGCCATTGTGCCCTTGGGCTGAATATAATACACTGAACAAAAATATGAACCCAACATGCATGTGTTGGTCCCAAGTTTTATGAGTTGTCCGTGATTGGGAGTCCCATGGGGCGGCACACAATAGGCCAAGCGTCATCCATGTTTGGCCAGGGTAGGCTGTCATTGTAAATAAGAATTTGTTCTTAACTGACTTGCCTAGTTAAATAAAGGTTCAATCAAAAAGTTAAACATTGTGCTGGGGACAATAAAAGGCCACTCTAAAATGTGCAGTTTTGTCACGCAACACAATGTCCCAAGTTTCGAGGGAGCGTGCAATTGGCATGCTGACTGCAGGAATGTCCACCAGAGCTGTTGCCAGAGAATGTAATGTTCATTTCTCTACCATAGGCCACCTCCAACATTGTTTTTATATCAGTATATCAAATTGGCCTCACAACCGCAGACCACGTGTAACCATACCAGACCAGGACCTCCACATCCTGCTTCTTCACCTGCGGGATCGTCTGAGACCAGCCACCCGACAGCTGATGAAATTGTGTGTTTGCACTACCGAAGAATTTATAATACATTTATAAACCCAAAAGCTTAGCTTGACTTGGCATAGTTCTGGTGTTGGATATCCATAGCCAGCTGGCTAACATAGCATCCCTCTCTGTTTGAGTAGGCTAAACCAGCTAGCTGCATTTGCTAGCTAAGTGAAAGTTTAAAAAAAATACAAGCAACTATCTCTCTCGCTCTCTTGCTTCTCCTTGATTTTGGAAGAAATTAAATTGTTCAAAATGGATCAACTATTGTCTTTTTCTCTTTGAGTAAACTACTCACCACCTTTTATGCATGGCAGTGATAGCTGTAGCATATGTTTTCAGTACTAGATTCATTCTATGAGCCTTTGATTGGGTGGACAATACGTCAGTTCACGCTGCAAGAGCTCTGATAGGTTGGAGGACGCCCTTCAGAAGTTGACATAAATTAGGCCTGTGGCAGTCACAGCCGTTGACTGTGAAGCAAACAACTGCCGGTCTCATGGTAATTGACTGTTAATTAACATAAACACATTTAGCATCACCTGCCTTCCACGCATAGCCTGCAAGCCACTGATGCAGTCCTTTGGAACATCTACATTTTAAAAAGTCTAATAAATCAATTTAATAGAGCCTACCCCATCACAAAAGGTCTAAAGAAACATGATATGAAGAAAATGTAGTCTATTTCAGAAGAACAGAATAGCATACTCTGATTTGTCCTTAAGTTAGGCCTTGATATAGCTAAGCCATATGGCTGTGGGCTACACTAATTATTTTAACAAATAAGATTTGCTTAGAATTCCCGTGGCGTTATTTTTATTATCTTATAGTTTGAAGAATACAATTGAACAAGGCTGAATAAAATATAATAATTTTCTCCAAACGATTTCCAAGAAAGTGTGCACATGCGGCTATTCTGTGTTGAGCGATTTCAGGCTGGGGTCCTTTTTTTGCAATTTCTGCCTGACTGACGTGCCCAAAGTCAACTGCCTGTTACACAGGCCCAGAAGCCAGGATATGCATATAATTGGTACCATTGGATAGAAAACACATTGAAGTTTGTGGAAATGTTTTATAAAATGTATGAGACTACAACACAATTGATATGGTAGGAGAAAATCCAAAGAAAAACCAACCAGAATTTTGGTTTTTGAGAGACCATCCTCTTAGAATGGAAAGCAGGTTGCACACACTTCATCAGTCTCTCAATCACAATTTGACATCAATGGCTGATGTTTTGTGTACTGAAGTCCACAAGAGAAGGGAAAATGTGAGAGGAGGAGAGCGCATAGATAGTTGTGAGAAGGAATGATATATACAATGAGAAAAGTGATCATGCTGTTTTTATGTAGCTGCAATGAAAGTGAACTATTTGCTGATGTAGAGATTTATCATGTACTGGCATATATCTTAAAGGCACCATCTGCAGTTCGGATCCATTATTGGACTTTTAAATTACTTGTATATATTGATTAATTATTGGAGAATATAACTTTCAATTGCCTCAGGAGCATTCATTCGCTTTTGCCCCTTTATTAAACAATAGTTTAGAGCGTAGAGACATATTGAGACATGCCATAAGTACCTTCTGTGGTTCCCTTCCTCTGAAAACAGTCACGAAGAGGGTTTTTGTTCCAAATTCAGTTGAGTAGTTGACAGAGTTGTGCCGCCCTGTCGTGACTGTGGGTCATTGGTGCGGAATGGCAGTGATGATGTCTGGGGTTATACTCACACACACACAGTGGCTGTTGTCATAGTGACATAGTGATCTGTGTCAGAGGGGTTGTGAGAGTGACAGCATTCCCAGACTGATCTGTTCCCCCACTGTGCCCACTTCACCCAAGAACGCACTGCATATCGAATCACCTCATTCATCCATGCCATGGTTACAGCGGGTCGGGAAATTGGGTGGCCCACCATTTTTTTAAACATTTCCTTGGTGAAAGAAAGTACCGTGTCAATAGAAGGGGCGAGGGACAAAAAGATACCAGTCCCCCTCTCTCTCGTCTCTTTGTCTGCCTTGCACTCCACATTCCCATAGAGATAACTGGTAACCCATGGAAACATCCAGCAGTCACTAAACTGTGTGGAATACGTGGACTGGAAACATGTGGTTTCAGGTTTTGGGGGCAGGCACCTGTCAGGGCCTTCATGTCAGTGATACAAGATTTATTCAATTATGTTGGGGGGCTCTGCTAGGCAGAGTAATCAGCTCTGTACTGAACAGAGCGATGGATGGCTGCTGTACTGTTGAGCCAGCAGCAGACTGACTGGAGAATCATTTAACTCCACTGCTGACTGCTCTCTTTACTATTGGATGTACTCTAAATATGTCTCACCTGGGGGGACAGCACATTTATGTGACGGAAATTCTTAAAGTTATGGTTAACAGATGAGACACTTCTGCTCCGTTTCTGTTCATGTAATATCCAGATGTTTTGGAGAAACTGGATGAAATTTGATTTATTTTGGAGTGTCTGGCAACAGACTTAGGTTTAGAGCATTCTGTCCCTACTTCTTGAATGTAATAACCTATATGTGTCATTTGTAATATATATGTCCTCTCACACCCCCACAGAGCCCAGAGGATACTTAGAGATGATTGGTCATGTTCCCCAGTCCGCAGAAGAGGACTCTTCCCCCAGCTGCCATAGGTCCTTCAGCTCCTCTCGCTCGGCGTTCATTAGTGGGATGCCACAACGGACAGACAGGTACAGCCAATCAAATACAACCCTTTCGCACAATTATTAGAAGCCCAGCTCATGTTTATTCAAAATGTACAGTACCAGTCAAAAGTTTGGACACACCTACTCATTCAAGGGTTTTCCTTTATTTGTACTATTTTTTACATTGTATAATAATAGTTAAGACATCAAAACCTGATTCACAGTCTCCTCTGAACAGTTGATGTTGAGATGTGTCTGTTACTTGGATTCTGTGAAGCATTTATATGGGCCGCAATTTCTGAGGCTGGTAACTCTAATGAACTTATCCTCTGTAGCAGAGGTAATTCCGGGTCTTCCTTTCCTTTGGCAGTCCTCATTCCTTTCCTGTGGTAGTCCTCTTTAAGTGCAGTTTGCGACTGTTCTTGAAATGTTCCTGATTGACTGACTTCATGTCTTAAAGTAATGATGGACTGTCATTTCTCTTTGCTTATTTGAGCTGTTCTTGCCGTAATATGGACTTCTTATTTCACCAAATAGGGCTATCTTCTGTATACCACCCCTACCTTTTCACAGCACATCTGATTGGCTCAAACACATTAAGAATGAATAAATTAACTTCCACAAATTAACCTATTAACAATGCACACCTGTTAACTTAAATGCATTCCACATGTCTACCCCATGAAGCTGGTTGAGAGAATGCCAAGAGTGTGAAAAACTTTCATCAAAGAGTGGCTACTTTGAAGAATCTCAAGTTGTTTAACACTTTTTTGGTTACAACATAATTCCATATGTGTTATTTCATAGTTGTATTTTTATACTATTGTTCTACAATGGAGAACATACAGTCGTAGCCAAAAGTTTTGAGAATGACACAAATATTAATTTCCACAAAGTTTGCTACTTCAGTGTCTTTAGATATTTTTGTCAGATGTTACTATGGAATACTGAAGTATAATTACAAGTGTCAAAGGCTTTTATTGACAATTACATGAAGTTGATGCAAAGAGTCAATATTTGCAGTGTTGACCCTTCTTTTTCAAGACCTCTGCAATCTGCCCTGGCATGTTGTCAATTAACTTCTGGGCCACATCCTGACTGATGGCAGCCCTTTCTTGCGTAATCAATGTTTGGAGTTTGTCAGAATTTGTGGGGTTTTGTTTGTCCAACCGCCTCTTGAGGATTGACCACAAGTTCTCAATGGGATTAAGGTCTGGGGAGTTTCCTGGCCATGGACCCAAAATATCGATGTTTTGTTCCCCGAGCTACTTAGTTATCAAGTTTGTCTTATGGCAAGATGTTCCATCATGCTGAAAAAGGCATTGTCTGTCACCAAACTGTTCCTGGATAGTTGAGAGAAGTTGCTCTCAGAGGATGTGTTGGTACCATTCTTTATTCATGGCTGTGTTCTTAGGCATATTTGTGAGTGAGCCCACTCTCTTGGCTGAGAAGCAACCCCACACATGAATGGTCTCAGGATGCTTTACTGTTGCCATGACACAGGATTGATGGTAGCGCTCACCTTGTCTTCTCCAGACAAGCTTTTTTTCTGGATTCCCCAAACAATCGGAAAGGGGATTCATCAGAGAAAATGACTTTACCCCAGTCCGCAGCAGACCAATCCCTCTACCTTTTGCAGAATATCAGTCTGTCCCTGATGTTTTTCCTGGAGAGAAGTGGCTTCTTTGCTGCCCTTCTTGACACCAGCACATCCTCCAAAAGTCTTCGCCTTACTGTGCGTGCAGATGCACTCACATCTGCCTGCTGCCATTCCTGAGCAAGCTCTGTACTGGTGCTGCCCCGATCCCACAGCTGAATCAACTTTAGGAGACGGTCCTGGCGCTTGCTGGGCTTTCTTGGGTGCCCTGAAACCTTCTTCAATACAATTGAACCGCTCTCCTTGAAGTTCTTGATGATCTGATAAATGGTTGATTTAGGTGAAATCTTACTGGCAGCAATATCCTTGCCTGTGAAGCACTTTTTGTGCAAAGCAAAGATGACTGCACGTGTTCCCTTGCAGGTAACCATGGTTGACAGAGGAAGAACAATCCAAATCAAGCACCACCCTCCTTTTGAAGCTTCCAGTCTGTTATTTGAACTCAATCAGCATGACAGAGTGACTTCCAGCCTTGTGTTAACGAGAGAATCACTGACATGATGTTTGCTGGTCCTTTTGTGGCAGGGCTGAAATGCAGTGGAAAGTTTTTTTGAGGATTCAGTTCATTTTGCATGGCAAAGAGGGACTTTGCAATTGCCATCATACAAACTGAGTCAGCAGACTTTGTCAAAATTAATATTTGTGTCATTCTCAAAACTTTTGGCCACGACTGTAGTAAAAATATGTGTAGTTGTGTTCAAACTTTTTACTGGTACTGTACATGTACATTTTACATTTAAGCAGATGCTAATTATGGTTATAGGCTACATGTTCTGAAAATATATTATGGTCATACAGTTTCATTAGAGAGGTGTTTTTCATGATCCTCTCATTTTTATGTTCTTCCTCCTCTCTCAAGCCCCTCCATGGGTCAGCCCTGGCCAGAGGACAGAGCCCTCCATCCCCACTCCATGTCCTTGGACTACAGACACCACTCCCCTCCCATGCACCCCCAACCCCACACTCACCCTGCGCCCAACGCCCACAGCTCCCCCCGGGGCAGCCAGCAGAGCCACATGGCACACTATGGCCTCACCCACAGCCTTGCGCACAGCTTCGACGAGCAAGACAACTTAGGCCTGGGGGGCTATGGCGCAGTCGACTGCCCACCCTCTGCCTCTCCTCTACTGGGGAACGGAGGCATGGAGAGGGGCCTGTCCTGTATGGGTTCCATGGATGGGCTGGGCACCATCCGGACCAAGCACCTGCCGCAGCTGCAGCAGCTCCAGGCCCAGGGGGCCTTGCCTCCACTGTTGCCTGAGAAGAGGAGGGAGTCGGACGGGGAGCACTCCTTGGGCACAGCCTCCCCAGCCCCTAGCGGATTCTCCAGCCCACATAGCGGAAGCTCCCTCAGTATCCCATTTCCCAACATCCTGCCTGATCTCTCAGCCTCTGCACAGATCCCGGGCACCGCTTCACCTCTGCCAGGTAACCCCCTTGCTTACACAATTAATAGCCAATCACTTCTTATCTGAGCCAATGGCTTGGGTTGGTACAATACTGTAAAGAAGGTAATCAGTTCTGTTCTACAGTGGCAAGAAAAGTATGTGAACCCTTTGGAATTACCTGGCTGGTTACAGTGATTGAATGCCTGAGGTCTTTGTGCATTGACTAACCTCTGGTGTGTTTGTGATACTGTTTTTCCAGATGTCCTGGCCAGCAAGCATGTGACTGTAAACTTTGTGCAAGACACATCGAAATTCTGGTACAAGCCTGATATCTCAAGGGACCAAGGTAAAAACATTAGGAAATATGTGCTTTGTCTGCCAAATTTCCATAATTCTCTTCAACATTTTGACAGTGTTGTGAGATTTTGACAGTTTTCACACTCCTCTGTGACATCGTCACTAAAATGTATTCCTGTGTCCTTCTCTTCGCCTTTCCTCCTTCTTTCCTCCTCCTCTCAGCTATCTCAGTCCTGAAGGACAAAGAGCCCGGATTTTTCATAGTACGGGACAGCCACTCCTTCAAAGGAGCCTATGGGCTGGCCATGAAGGTGGCCACACCCCCTCCCTCAGTCCTGCAGCAGAGCAAGAAAGGTAGGAATTGGCTGAGAGAGATAAGGGGGCAGAGCTTTAGGTTCAGACCGGTTCCTGTTTGATGTGGGACATAGGAGTAGGATGATGATTGATGAAGCCCATATAGGCTACACGTATTTATATGGGCAGTGAAGCTACAACTTTAAATTTGGCTCTATACTCCAGCATTTTGGATTTGAAATCAAATGTTTTATATAAGGTGACTGTACAGAATGTCGCCTTTTATTTGAGGGTATTTTCATACATATCTGTTTTATCGTTTAGGTATGAAAGCACTTTATGTATCTAGTCCCCCCATTTTAAGGTGTCTTCAGTATTTGGCCAAATTCACTTATAGTGTATTAAAGAAGTCAAAAGATCAGTATTTATTCCCATATTCCAAGCCTACAATATCAAGCTTTTGACTCGACAAACTTGTTGGATGCATTTGCAGTTTGTTTTGCTTGTGTTTCAGATTATGTTTTACCCAATAGAAATGGTAAATAATGTATTGTGCCATTTTGGAGTCACTTTTATTGTAAAAAGTTATTTGTAAATAAGAATACAATATGTTTCTGAACATTAATGTGGATGCAACCATGGTTAAGCATAATCATGTATGAATCGTGAATAATGTTACAGAAAGTTACAGAGGGTCAAAGATCATGCCCCCATAACATGCTAACCTCTCACCATTACCAATAACAGGGGAGGTTAGCATTTTTGGGGTGAGTATGATATTTATGCCTGCTAGGAATATGGGACCAAATGCTAATCTTTTGACTAAATGTTATACACTATAAGTGAATTTGTCCAAATACTTAGATACATAAAGTGTGGTAAAACAGATATGTATGAAAATACCCTAGATTAAAAGATGACACACTGTTGCCTCATATAAAACATTTGATCTTAAATCCAAAATGCTGAAGTTTAGAGCCAAATTCAGAGTTTTAGCTTCACTGTCTAAATCAATATGTAGGGGAGTGTATGCTTATCTAGGGCCAATTTTGTGTTCATCCATGGCCATGGTTAGAATTGTTGGAGGATAAGCTGGTCCTAGATCTGTACATACGGGCAGGTTCCACACATTTCCAGAACCTTTCCGTGCTCCAGAAGGCCCCATTAGAACAGGGGTATCACAGAATTGGCTGACTGAGTTGCAGCATCCTGGGAACCAAACAGCCAAACAGCTAAAAGCCATCTACTGTTACAACTCTCTGAATTCAACTCCATGGAGGGAACACGATAGTCCCCTCTCTGTTCATTCAACAGCTCCTAGCTTTGGGTCTCTCTTCTGGGCAGCATTGTGATAGAACCAAACAGGCGTGCTCTTTGTTAAGTAGTTTTAGATGTAAGCAGCTAGTACTTTAAAACAAACAATAGAATACGCAGGCTTTCTAAACCTGCACAAATTTCAGGCCTTTCTCCATGGGTGCTTTTTGCCCTACATACAGTAATGTAACCTTGTGTGACATTCAGTGCAGATTGTTTTACTACGCACCATGAAACATAGCCTCTATTCAATTTAGAAATGTACTGGCAAGCAATACATCGCTTTGTTCATGGCATTCCTTGTTTTATGTTTCAAGTTATGTTTCTCACATGCACAAGTACAGTGAAATGCTTAACTTGCAAGCCCTTCCCAACAGGGCAGTATTCAATATCAAAATAGTGTAAGTAAAATCTAAACACGAGAGATAAGAAAAAACTTGAATGTAAGCTACGTATGTGGATACAGTGCAATTGGAAAGAATTCAGACCCCTTGACTTTTTCCAAATTTGGTTACATTACAGCCTTTTTCTAAAATTGAATAAATATTTGTTTTCCTTCTCATCAATCTACACACAATACCTCATAATGACAAAGCAAAAAAATGAAATTTCACATTTACATAAGTATTCAGACCCTTTACTCAGTACTTTGTTGAAGTGTTCGCTATTTATCAGTCATATTGCTTGGGGATAGAAGCTGTTCAAGACCCTGTTGGTGTCAGACATGTCAGTCTTGGCGTGTGGCAGGAGAAATTGTCTATGGCTTGGGTGGTTGGAGTCTTTGAAGATTTCCCATGGCCTTCTTTTCCGCCTGATATAGAGGTCCTGGATGGCAGGGAGCTCGGTCGCAGTGAATTATTGGGCTGTCCTCACAACCCTGTGTAAAGCCATGCTATCGAGGGCGGTGGTATTGCCATACCAAGCAGTGATGCAGAGAGTCAATATGCTCTTAATGGTACATCTGTAAAACCTTTTGAGGATTTGAGGGACCACGGCAGACTTTTTCAACCTCGTGAGGGGGAAGAGACACGTTCGCGCCTTCTTCACAACTGTGCATGTGTGTTTGGCCCATTTGAAGCCTTTAGTGATTTGGACACTGAGGAGCTGTCTACCTGCTCCAACCGCCCCCATAGTCCACACTCATTATTTATTCTTTGAAAAAAGTTTTAAAAAATGGGATTCCTGTAAGACACTGGTGTCCTTATGCCCAGCCCAGAGCACAGCCCACTAAGTCCTAACCCCTCCCACACGGTGTCGGGAGCCCCCTCACTCACACCCCTCACCCCCTCACTCACCTGTAGTGACATCATGACACAGTCCCTCTCCGAGCATTGTGACTTCTTAAGAGGTTGAAACCCAACCCAGCTCCAGGAGAAGGCTTTTCTATGGGAGGACATTCCTCAGACACACTCTCGTCATGCCCCTCAGACACACTGCTGTTAAATCATAATAACGCTAATCTCAGCTGTGATTGGATAAGATGTATGTATCTCTTAGAATTTGGGATGGGAGTTAACAGGGGTAAGGTAACTGAGACTCCGCTAACACTTAACTGACAGTCAACAGGTAAACCCTTTATAATGTGTTGTAGGCATGTATGAGCATTTATAGCATTCTTGTGTATAATAATGTTATCTCTCTCTCACTCTATGATTGGAGGTGATCTGTCCAATGAGCTGGTCCGTCACTTCCTGATTGAGTGTACACAGAAAGGAGTTCGGTTGAAGGGCTGTCCCAATGAGCCCTACTTTGGTGAGTGTCTCGTCTGTAGCACACGTTTTGCCATACCCTTTTGAGGACAGTGATAACACAATGGTGACCCCTGCTGGTTACTCTCTGTACTGATAAAAAAAAGCATAACGTTCCTGTGCGCCCTCTACTGGATAATGATTGCAAGTGTGCTTCAGCTCTTAAGATGCTGTTTATAGCTAATATGAAATCTTCTTTGAAGTAATAGGATGGTTACAGTTGTTTTTTTGGGGTTTTTTTTACAGGTAGTTTAACTGCGTTGGTGTGTCAGCACTCCATAACTCCCTTGGCTCTGCCCTGCAAACTCATCATACTTGACAGAGGTAAGATGCCAACTCTCAATGTCCTTATACAAAACATTGTGTTACAGTAACAAGGTAAACATGGTTTAGATTTATAGAACATAATTGTGTCCTCTGCCAAAGCAATTTAACGAACAGTAGTCTCTCTCCTCTCTGGAAATTGCAGGGCAGTTTTGAATTATAATATGATGTGATTTACAAGCCTGTGCCTGCAACTCATGTCAACGTAGATGAATTAATAATATAATAATATATCCCATTTAGCAGACGCTTTTGTCCAAAGCGACTTACAAGTCGGCTGGGGCCACTACTTTTACATATGGGTGGTCCCAGCGGGAATCGAACCCACGACGCTTGGCGTTGCAAGCGCCATGCTCTACCGACTGAGCCACACAGGAATTGCCTTTATGTGGTAGCCATAAACCAATGTCATCAGGGACAGAGGGTCAATGGAGAGAGGAAGGGGAGAGATCGAGGGAGAGTTTAATCAGATGTATTTTAATTCAGTGATATGTCACTGCCTCCCATTCTTCATTTCAAACATCTTACTTCTACATCATATACAACAACAACAAAAATGTTTTTCCTATGTTGGTAGATCCTCTTGAAGACGTGGTGGAGAATACTGCTCCACAATCTGTCACCAACTCTGCTGCTGAGCTCCTTAAACAAGGAGCAGGTAGGGCTTAAAGGGATACTTCGGGATTTTGGCAATGTGGTCCTTTATCTCCTTCAGTCAGATGAATTTGTGGATACCATTTTTAGGCTAAATAAGTATTGGGTAAGCCTCAACAACAACAACTTCTGTCCCTAAGGGATTGTGTAGATAACATGTTGTGTTAGCGCCTCTCTCCTGTGGCCTTGCAGTGTGTAATGTGTGGATCCAGTCTGTGTTCATTGTGTAGTGTGTGTTTGTATCTGTGTGTAACATGTGTTTCTCTGCAGCGTGTAATGTGTGGTTCCTGGGCTCAGTGGAGATGGAGTCTCTGACCGGGTACCAGGCTGTGCAGAAGGCCACCAGTGTAACATTGGGCTCAGACCCCCTGCCCACCTCCACCGTGGTCCACTTGAAAGTCTCCTCACAGGGAATCACCCTCACCGACAACCAGAGGAAGTGAGTCATGGAGAATACACAGACAGGCAGACAGACAGTGAGGCACACCTACATGGTCACATTAGTCATGCATGTATAGCTAATATAAAATGATATATAAATGAATACAGTACCAGTCAAAAGTTTGGACACACCTACTCATTCAAGGGTTGTTCTTTATTTGTACTATTTTCTACATTGTCGAATAAAAAATGATTAAACAACACATATGGAATCATGTAGTAACCAAAAAAGTGTTCAACAAATCAAAATATATTTGAGATTTGAGATTTGAGATTCTTCAAAGTAGCCACCTTTTGCCTTGATGACAAATCATTCACTAAACCCTAAATCTCAACTAAATCATGTAATAAATAATGTGGAAATTGAGCAAGTTGAGGTGATTAAACTGCTTGGAGTAACCCTAGATCATAATTTGTCAAGGTCAAAACATATTGATACAACAGTAGCTACGATGGGGAGAGGTATGCCCATGATAAGGCGCTACTCTACCTTCTAGACAGCACTGTCGACAAGGCAGGTCCTATAGGCCCTAGTTTTGTTGCACTGGGACTACTGTTCAGTCGTGTGGTCAGGTGCCACAAAAAAGAACATAGGAAAATTGCAATTAGTTCAGAACTGGGCAGCACAGCTGGCCCTTGGATGTATACAGAGATCTAATGTAACCAATGTGAAATGGCTAGCTAGTTAGCGGTGGTGCGCGCTAATAGCATTTCAATCGGTGATGTCACTCACTCTGAGACATTGATGTAGTTGTTCCCCCTGCAAGGGCCGCGGCTTTTGTGGAGCGATGGGTAACGGTGCTTCGTGGGTGACTGTTGTTGATGTGTGCAGAGGGATCCTGGTTCGAGCCCGGTTAGGGGCGAGGAGAGGGACAGAAGCTAAACTGTTACATTGGTACCGTGACCCGGATCACTGGTTGCTGCAGAAAAGGGGGGGTTGTAACCGATATGAAATGACTAGCTAGTTAGTGGTGGTGCGCGCTAATAGCGTTTCAATTGGTGATGTCACTCACTCTGAGACCTTGAAGTAGTTATTCCCCTTGCTCTTCTGTGGCTTTTGTGGCGCGATGGGTAATGATGCTTCGTGGGTGTCAGTTGTTGATGTGTGCAGAGGGTCCCTGGTTCGGGGCGAGGAGAGGGACGGAAGCTAAACTGCTGCACTAATAGTAATAGTATGAATGTCAATCTCTCCTGGCTCAAAGTGGAAGAGACTTCATCACTACTTGTATTGACATGTTGAATGATCCGAGCTGTCTGTTTGAACTACTGGCGCACAGCGAGACACATGCATATGCCACAAGAGGTCTTTTCCCAGTCCCCAAGTCCAGAACAGACTATGGAAGGAGCACAATACTAAATACAGCCATGTCTACAAGTAACTCATGCAACAGTAAAATTAGATTTAAAAACAGATTTAAAAAAACACCTTATGGAACTGCAGGAACTGTGAAGCAACACAAACATAGTCACAGACATATGCATACACACATATGCATTATACACATTTACACATGGATTTTGTATTATATATATATATGTGTAGTAGGCACCTGAAGGCACACAGTCTGTGAATGTATTGTAATGCTTTTAAAATAGTATAAACCTACAATGTTGCTGGACCCCAGTAATGGGGATCCAAAATAAAAACAAATACAGCTTTGCACACTCTTAGCATTCTCTCAACCAGTTTCACCTGGAATGCTTTTCCAACAGTCTTGAAGGAGTTCCCACGTATAGTAAGCACTTGTTGGCTGCTTTTCCTTCACTCCATGGTCCAACTCATCCCAAACCATCTGAATTGGGTTGAGATCGGGTGATTGTGGAGGCCAGGTCATCTGATGCAGCACTCCATCACTCGCCTTCTTGGTCAAATAGCCCTTACACAGCCTGGAGGGGTGTTGGGTAATTGTCATGTTGAAAAACAAATGATAGTCCCACTAAGCACAAACTAGATAGGATGGAGTATTCCTGCAGAATTCTGTGGTAGCCATGCTGGTTAAGAGTGCCTTGAATGCTAAATAAATCACTGACAGTGTCACCAGCAAAACACCCCCACACCATCACACCTCCTCCTCCATGCTTCACGGTGGGACCCACGCATGAGGAGATCATCCGTTCACCCACTCTGCATCTCACAAAGACACAGCGGTTGGAACCAAAAATGTCACATTTGGATTCATTAGACTTAAAGACAGATTTCCACCGGTCTAATGTCTATTGCTCGCGTTTCTTGGCCCAAGCAAGTCTCTTATTCTTATTGGTCCTTTAGTAGTGGTTTCTTTGCAGCAATTGGACCATGAAGGCCTGATTCACACAGTCTCCTCTGAACAGTGATGTTGAGATGTGTCTGTTACTTGAACTCTGTGAAGCATTTATTTGGGCTGCAATATCTGAGGCTGGTAACTCTAATGAACTTATCCTCACCTTAAGCTGTTCTTGCCATAATATGGACTTGGTCTTTTACCAAATAGGGCTATGTTCTGTATACCACCCCTACCTTGTCACAACACAACTGATTGGATCAAACACATTAAGAAGGAAAGAAATTCCACAAATTAACTTTTAACAATGCACACCTGTAAATTGAAATGCATTCCAGCAGACTACCCCATGAAGCTGGTTGAGAGAATGCCAAGAGTGTGCAAAGCTGTCATCAAGGCAATGGATGGCTACTTTGAAGAATCTCAAATATAAACATATTTTGATTTAACACTTTTTTTTGGTCACTACATGATTCCATGTGTGTTATTTCATAGCGTTGATGCCTTCACTCTCATTCTACAATGTAGAAAATAAAATAAAAATCCTCCTATACACAGTTGTACTATGTATTTCTCTTTTACCCAGGTTCTCTTCTCCTCTTCCCAGGTTGTTCTTCAGACGGCATTATGCAGTGACCACTGTCATCTTCTGTGCATTGGACCCTCAAGATCGGAAGTGAGTCAAATATGCCAGAATTAACATCATTTGAAATAAAAGTACTGTGGTAAGGATGTCATCAGCTTACACTGTCTGTATGATGCCTTGTATGTTCCTTCTGTGTTCTTTTCCCCATCCATTCTTAGGTGGAATAAAGATGGCTGCACTTCAGCAAAGATCTTTGGCTTTGTGGCGAGGAAGACGGGCAGTGGGCAGGACAACGTGTGCCACCTGTTCGCCGAGCACGACCCCGAGCAGCCCGCCAGCGCCATCGTCAACTTCGTCTCCAAGGTGATGATTGGCTTCCAGAAGACCAAGTAGCCCTGCAACGCTGCTAGCTAATTGGCTAGTGGGGCTGTTTCTAAAACTTAAAACCGTACAACCCTCAACCTGAAGGTTATGAGCCAGGACTTGGACAGGAAGGCAGTGGAACAGAGTTCCATCCACAGAACTAGAATGTGTTTTGCGAGATACTATTTCAATGGTTACACTACCTAAGAATGGGATACAATTGATAACAATAATCTTGAGGCGAGAGAAACGCACACCTATTTAGGCAGGGTGCTGGCTAGCGGAGTGGAACACTTAAAAAAAGTAAAGGAGAGCCGCACACTCTAGGAGCTCAGATGCAAAAAATATTTATGTCCAACGTTTCGACAGACAAGCTGCCTTCATAAGGGCAGCACTCCTTGTCTGTCGAAACGTTGGACATAAATATTTTTAGCATTTGAGCTCCGAGAGTGTGCGGCTCTCCTTCTCCTTTATACAATTGGCAACGAGCATGAAAAGACTTACAAGTTACAACTCCACAACCTATCCAAGTCATCTCCTGCTTACAACACAGAGGGAACTGTGGACCACCAGCAGGACAGGAGACTCATTGAGATCTTTCATTGAGTCGAATGAAAACTCAGAACCTTTGCCATCATTTTCTAACAGACTCTTTCCTTATGATGATTATTAGGGGCTTGTCTGGAAGGAAAAAGAGAATATACAACAGCTATGTTATAAGATGTGTATTTCATATTTATGTGTCATTGTAGAACTAATACAGATGTTTGCATTTCTGTCTCGAAAGGGCTTACAGTTTTATGTATCCCAAATCTTTACAAGTTAGTTACATATTCCTATTCTCAACATACTCTGTATGATGTGATACTATACTAAAGTTAGTTACATATTCCTATTCTCAACATGCTCTGTATGGTGTGATACTATACTATACTATACTATAGGGAAGCATAGAAGCCTGGCATGTAAGGGTTTTGTCATGTTTAATATTTAACCAAAAATAAATCAACTATATAAAGCATTATTCAAGCTATTAAAAACAGTACTAAAAAAATACTGTAAATCATAACTTCTCCTTGTGTTATCAAAAACTTTATTTTTTTAAATGCATCATATACTATTTGAAAAGTAATATCTATTGACTTTATGTTAGAACAAAAAAAATATAATTATTTTCCCTAAACTAATGTTTCACCATCCCAAACATTTATCTTGAATTTTGATATTGCTCAACTCTGGATATGCATGCGAATTAAAACCACCATCAAAGCAATAACACACAAAAATGTAAAGATCTGGAAGGGGAGCGTTGGAATGAATCAGACCACAGAAAAATATTATATATGTAAACCCTAATATATTCTATGATTCCTTTATATCATTTGTCAATTACATGTACTTTGAACTCATGTACTACTTCGTTCAGTACTGCTTTGTCTGGAAGATTGTTTTAAAATTGATACATTTCTGTATGTTTTTCCTTTGGCTAGTCTCAAATAAGTGTTTAAATGGACTATTTGGTGGTATATTATTGGCACTAACTATATATTGAAATGTCTCAGTGTTAAAATATATACAGTACACTGAGTGTACCAAACATTAGTATTGATTAATATTAAAATTTAGTTGCACCCACCCTTTAGCCCAGAACAGCCTCAATTCGTCAGGGCATGGACTCTACAAGGTGACGAAAGCGTTCCACAGGGATGCTGGCCCATGTTAACTCCTGCAAATAACTGCTTCCCACAGTTGTGTCAAGATTGCTGGATGTCCTTTGAGTAGTGGACCATTCTTGATACACACAGGAAACTGTTGAGCGTGAATAACCCAGCAGCGTTGCAGTTCTTGACACAAACCGGTGCGCCTGGCACCTACTTCCATAGCCCGTTCAAAGGCACTTAAATATTTAGTCTTGCTCATTCAACCGCTGAATGGCACAGATACACCATCCATGTCTCAATTGTCTCAAGGCATAGAAATCCTTCTTTAACCCGTCTCCTCGCCTCCATCTACACTGATTGAAGTAGATTTAACAAGTGACATCAGCTTTCACCTGGATTCACCTGGTTAGTCTATGTTCATGGAAGGAGCAGGAGTCCTTAATGTTTTTTATACTCAGTAGAGGATATTTGTATTGTATATTTCATTTGGAATTATGAAATAAATATTGTGTTGGAACAATAGGCGATCATTGGGGCTTGATTGAACTCGATGGAAAAGTGCAAAAGTGTCAACACCGCCCACCCAATGCATCGAGTGAGCTCAATGAAGTGCAGCTTTTTAATCACTTTAATTAACTTTTTCACGGTCACATTTCTTCATGTCAAATAATCAGGGCAGGGACCACCTAATTCCAATACACTTTGTTTATATACAATACATTCATTGTTTGTGTACATTTTAGTTGAGTATTTTTTTTCCATTTTGCTCATGATGTACTAATATGATTTACAGTCTGTACCTCATAATACCTTTACTATCTCACGTTTGAAAAAATAATTATATTTTTTTATGTTTCATATTGATTTGCAGCAAGTGACATAAAAAGTTCATTTGTATATGAGAAATGGTATTTTCAATGTTGAATGTGAATAAACAAAAGGGAAAATGATGTCATTGGCCCACTTACAATTATTATTATTATTATATATATATTTTTTTTTTGAGAGAGAGCATATGATGGAGATTTGTTGAGTTCGACAGTATGCACGATTTATGTCTATTTTTCAGCCAGGAAACCAGAAGAGGGTGCTAGTAACGCACACATCCATGTCTGTAAGATCCTTTGTGACGGAGCTCTATGGTTGTTGTTGTGCTTGCTCTAGGTGATGTGTACCGTAATGTCTGGACACATTTTCTACCCCAGCATTGGAAGGTGAAGTACAAGTCGGGCAAAACAAGTCGGCTAACCTTCACATGAAACAGGTGACAGATTAGGAGAGTAGATGACAGCAGCACAAAATCAATATTAAAAGAATGATTGATTAGAAGATGATCTGTGCACTGGATCGATCCTGGGTCGTCTGGTGCTCTGTGTCAGTCCTGGGTCGTCTGGTGCTCTGTGTTGGTCCTGGATCGTCTTGTGCACTGTGCCGGTCCTGGGTCGTCTGGTGCACTGTGCCGGTCCTGGGTCGTCTGGTGCACTGTGCCGGTCCTGGGTCGTCTTGTGCACTGTGCCGGTCCTGGGTCGTCTGGTGCACTGTGCCGGTCCTGGGTCGTCTGGTGCACTGTGCCGGTCCTGGGTCGTCTGGTGCACTGTGCCGGTCCTGGGTCGTCTTGTGCACTGTGTCGGTCCTGGATCGTCTGGTGCACTGTTTCGGTCCTGGATCGTCTGGTGCTCTGTGTCGGTCCTGGATCGTCTGGTGCTCTGTGTCGGTCCTGGATCGTCTGGTGCTCTGTGTCGGTCCTGGATCGTCTGGTGCTCTGTGTCGGTCCTGGATCGTCTGGTGCACTGTGCCGGTCCTGGATCGTCTGGTGCACTGTGTCGGTCCTGGATCGTCTGGTGCTCTGTGTCGGTCCTGGATCGTCTGGTGCTCTGTGTCGGTCCTGGATCGTCTGGTGCTCTGTGTCGGTCCTGGATCGTCTGGTGCTCTGTGTCGGTCCTGGATCGTCTGGTGCTCTGTGTCGGTCCTGGATCGTCTGGTGCTCTGTGTCGGTCCTGGATCGTCTGGTGCTCTGTGTCGGTCCTGGATCGTCTGGTGCATTGTGTCGGTCCTGGATCGTCTGGTGCTCTGTGTCGGTCCTGGATCGTCTGGTGCTCTGTGTCGGTCCTGGATCGTCTGGTGCTCTGTGTCGGTCCTGGATCGTCTGGTGCACTGTTTCGGTCCTGGATCGTCTGGTGCTCTGTGTCGGTCCTGGATTGGCTGGTGCTCTGTGTCGGTCCTGGATTGGCATGACTATGACAGCAAATCATGCAAATGTTGATGATGTCACAATGCAGTCTATTGGTTGATGGACCCTAAAGACAATCCAGGAACATGTCATGTAACACTTGAGGAAATCAAGACATGTTCCTCTGCTCTCTCTGGTTGGTGCAGGTCTGGACAGGTCTATATTTAGCTGGTCCGGTGATGAGACTGAGGCACAAATTGCAGTGTGAGGAGAGGAGGAGAAGGAACCCCCTCCCCCCTATTGTCCTTGGACAGATGGTAAAAGAAGAATTCCCAGGGAGGGAAGAATGGGAAGAATGGAAGTATGGGCCCAGGTGTACCTGTCCCAATACCCCCTGGCCCACAGAGAAAAAGGAATTTGGGGAAAGTACAGAGAAGCAATACATTTTACGAGAAGAGATTATGAAATTGCAAGTATCAGACAAGTTTAATTTAACAGACAAACATAGAGAGAGAGATATTCTATTGAGCATGTTGTCCATACCTTTCCATCACAGGGTTCAATGCGTCACCATTAATTTGATCCAATAGTCTCTTGTACAGAACAACATGCAGCATAATGACAGTAAATTCTCAGAACAAACTGGAGAGAGAGAGAGAAAGAGAGAGAGAGACCTCCTATAGACTCTACTGAGCATGTTGTCCATAATATATTGGGTTAAATGCATTCAACATACATTCATTAGATACTGTAGTCTCTTGTCCAAAAATAATAACATGTATTATAATAACGTCTAGGAAAAGTGCACTGGATCCGAGTGCACTGGATACTGACAAGGAATTCTTCAACTACCATCACTATTCTGAAGCGACTCTGACCCTGAACAGAAACCCAATCCCTACTGATGGCCCACGTGAAGAAAATACTACAGCTTACTATAGAATACTACAGCACATGCTGTATTAAATTGCAGTAGACTTTATAATACTATACTACAGACTGTAGTATCCCTTTACCATGCGTAGTACTTACTATATAATGTTGTATTATCCTGTAGAATACAATAGTAAATACTATAGTATTATCTCCCAAAACACCACAGGCTGCAAAAACACTTTAAAAAAAACTTTAGTAAATACTACATTATTTAAATTGCATATACACATTCCCCTCACCTATATCCCAATTTGTACCACCCGTCAGTGAGAAACCTACATGCCATGTATAGACCATATTGTGCTCCATAAATGTTACAGAAAACAGCATCAGTGCTGAACGAACCGCTGAACGACCTATCTAGTATTCACTGCTGTGTTTATACCATAGTTTATACCGTATTTATACCATAATTGTCACGCCCTGGTCGAAGTATATTGTGTTTGTCTGCATTTATTTGGTCAGGCCAGGGTGTGACATGGGTTTTTTGTGGTGTGTTTTGTCTTGGGGGTGTCTAGCATAGTCTATGGCTGCCTGAGGCGGTTCTCAATCAGAGGCAGGTGACTATCGTTGTCTCTGATTGGGAACCATATTTAGGCAGCCATATTCTTTGAGTGTTTCGTGGGTGATTGTTCATGTCTCTGTGTTTGTTGTCACCAGATAGGCTGTATAGGTTTTCACGTTCCGTTTGTTGTTTTGTATTGTTCGTGTTTTTTCATTGTCATTAAACATGTCTCAAAAATACCACGCTGCATTTTGGTCCGCTTCTCCTTCACCAGACGAGAACTGTTACAGAATCACCCACCACAACAGGACCAAGCGGCGTGGTAACAGGCAACAGCAACAGCAGGAGAAACAAAGAGAGGAATGGACATGGGAGGACGAATTGGATGGAGAAGGACCCTGGACCCTCAGCCTGGAGAATATCGCCACCCCAAAGAAGAACTGGAGGCGGTGAAAGCGGAGAGGCGCCGGTATGAGGAGGCAGCACGGCGACGCGGTTGGAAGCCCGAGAGTCAGCCCCAAAAATTTATTGGGGGGGGGGGGCTCAGGGAGAGTGTGGCAGAGTCAGGAGTCACACCTGAGCCAACTCTCCCTGTTTAACGTGAGGAGCCAATGTGGAGACCAGAACCAGAGCCGGTGTTGGAGGTGAGCGAAGCAGAGACTGTGAAGGAGTTAATGGGGAAATTGGAGGAGAGAGAAATGAGGGAGTTGCTGTGTTGATGCTTTTGCATGGAATTCGCCCGACGGAGCGTGTCGGATTTGATGGCAGCTGGGTCAGCGCTCCATACTCGTCCTGAGGTGCGTGTTAGTCGGCTGGTGAAGTTGGTGCCAGCCTCACGCACCAGGCCTCCTGTGCACATCCCTAGCCTTGCACGTCCTGTGCCAGCCCTGCTCTCAAGATCTCCAGTACGCCTTCACAGTCTAGCCCATCCTGTGCCACCTCCACACACCAGCCCTCCGGTGGCAGCTCCCCGCACCAGGCTTCCTGTGCGTGTCCTCGGCCCAGTACCACCAATGCCAGCACCACGCATCAGGACTACAGTGCGCCTCGCCTCTCCTGCGCTGCCGGAGTCTCCCGCCTGTTCAGCGCTGCCCGAGCCTTCCTCCTCTCCTGCGCTGCCGGAGTCTTCCGCCTGTTCAGCGCTGCTGGAGCCTTTCTCCTCTACAGCGCTGTCAGAGTCTCCCGCCTGTTCAGCGCAACCAGAGCCTTCCTCCTCTCCTGCGCTGCTGGAGTCTCCCGCCTGTTTAGCGCTGCCAGAGCATTCCGCCTCTACAGCGCTGCCGGAGTCTCCTGCCTGTTTAGCGCAGCCAGAACTGCCAGCCTGCATGGAGCAGCCAGGGCTGTCAGTCTGCAAGGAGCTGCCAGTCTGCAGGGAGCTGCCAGTCTGCAAAGAGCTGTCAGTCTGCAAGGAGCTGCCAGAGCTGCCAGTCTGCATGGAGCAGCCAGAGCTGCCAGTCTGCAAGAAGCCACCAGAGCTGCCAGTCTGCATGGAGCAGCCAGAGCCGCCAGTCAGCAAGGAGCAGCCAGAGCCGTCAGTCTGCCAGGATCCGACCAGTCAGCCAGACTCTTCCAGACCCGCCAGTCAGCCAGACTCTTCCAGATCCGCCAGTCAGCCAGACTCTTCCAGATCCGCCAGTCAGCCAGACTCTTCCAGATCCGCCAGTCAGCCAGACTCTTCCAGATCCGCCAGTCAGCCTGACTCTTCCAGATCCGCCAGTCAGCCAGATCTTCCAGATCCGCCAGTCAGCCAGACTCTTCCAGATCTGCCAGTCAGCCACTCTTCCAGATCTGCCAGTCAGCCTGTCACCGTTTTTTCAAAATCGAACCCAGAAGCAGACCAGGACAAGGAGAGTAGGAAGAAGGTGAGTATTTATTTACAAGTGAATGTGAATGGGTAGATATATCCAGGTGGCGTAGCGGGCAGCGATGGTGAGTTGATGGGTGTAAATAGGTGGATCCAATGGGGTAGCGGAATCCTCCGAAGACCAGGCGGGAATGGGGTAAATGATCCGGGTGAGTAACTGAAGACAGAACAAACAGAGGTAAGTTTAAGGCAAGCAATACATAAAAAACAACAAAACAAATTCTATCCAACTTGAGGCTGATACTATGACACAACATACTGTTCATGGCTAACGATCCGGCAGGGAATGGATGTCAGGTCCGGGCTTATGAAGAGGAGAGATGATGATCAGGACCAGGTGTGCAGATAGCTGATGGGATACAGGTGCGGGTAATCAGAACTCCCAACTGGCTACCTTGCCCGGCAACCAGACAGGGTGCGTTCCAGGACGCCGGAAAAAACACTCCAAGACAGAACACAGGCAAAAAACAGACTCAGGAAACGGGATTCGTGACACAGCCAGACTCTTCCAGATCTGCCAGTTAACCAGACTCTTCCAGATCCGCCAGTCAGCCAGGATCTGCCAGAACCGCCAGCCAGCCAGGATCTGCCGGATCCAACTACCTGCCTGAGCTTCCTCTCAGTGCTGACCTTCCTCGCAGTGCTGAGCTTCCTCTCAGTGCTAAGCTTCCCCTCAGTGCTGAGCTTCCCCTCAGTCCCGAGCTTCCCCTCAGTCCCGAGCTTCCCCTCAGTCCCGAGCTGCCCCTCAGTCCCGAGCTGCCCCTCAGTCCCAAGCTCCCCGTCAGTCCCGAGCTGCCCCTCAGTCCAGTGGGGTTCTGGGTGAGGACTACTAGGCCATGGTCGGCGGCGAGGGTGGACTATCTTAGGATGCGAGGACGAGGGACTAAGACATTGATAGAGTGGGGTCCACGTCCCGCGCCGGAGCCCCCACCATGGACAGACGCCCACCCGGAACCTTCCCTATTGTTTTGATGTGCGTCCGGGAGTCCGCACCTTAGGGGGGGGGGGGGTTCTGTCACGCCCTGGTCGAAGTATATTGTGTTTGTCTGCATTTATTTGGTCAGGCCAGTGTGTGACATGGGTTTTTTGTGGTGTGTTTTGTCTTGGGGGTGTCTAGCATAGTCTATGGCTGCCTGAGGCGGTTCTCAATCAGAGGCAGGTGATTATCGTTGTCTCTGATTGGGAACCATATTTAGGCAGCCATATTCTTTGAGTGTTTCGTGGGTGATTGTTCCTGTCTCTGTGTTTGTTGTCACCATCTGTATAGGTTTTCATGTTCCGTTTGTTGTTTTGTATTGTTCGTGTTTTGTCATCGTCATTAAACATGTCTCAAAAATACCACGCCGCATTTTGGTCCGCTTTTCCTTCACCAGACGAGAACCGTTACAATAATATACTACAGTATTTTTTTCATGTGGGGAGTCTCAACCAGGGCATAAACGCTGCAATTGTCCCATGTTTTCTGATCTGCTCAAGGGCCCGTAACAGACACTGATTAGGGCTGTCACACATACAGTAATAAAAAACTCAGCTCTGCCAAACAATTTCACAAGTTCACACAAGGCTGTTTTGAGTAGGAGCTCTTCAAGTCTGGATTGGCCGGTGGTGGCCCTTGGCCCGCCACTAGAGTGTCAGGAACAATGTTCGAATGAAAGGCTTCGGCCATCAGAGACAAGCTTCTCTATAGAACTCTGCTCTTGCCTGCTCCCCTCCTCCCTCCCTCCATTCGCTTGTTGTTTAATTAGGGAGGAAAGGAGGAGATGAGGAGGGAGGGGAGGGGAGATCCCATTTTGTAGGAAGAACAAAGGTAGGGGCGCAGAAATAGAAAGTTCAATTTTGGGATCGCTGCACAAATGCCACGCACTGTTTGATTTTGAGCCGTCTTTGCCGCCCAGCGCCTACGTAAATACCTTGTTAGGGTTACTGGAGGCCATTTCACCTACTCTGCAGCAGCTACAGAATATTTGTAGTGGCCCCGTTTATACCTGGTGGTGACCTGCGTCCGTTGTCCTGATCATGTCTGATTATACATGACCCTACATACTAGAGGTTGTATGGATGTAAAAGGGCAGGGTGCAGATCAGAAGCTTTAACTAACCATATATAACCAATAACCACGCCCCCCCCCAAAAAATGACCTAGATTACATTTTTACCATTACATATGAAACCCATACGACGTTTCATCAGTACCCTGACGACCTGCCGACAGAACAACAAGGATCAACAGTTACAACATATAGCAGGTTAGGAAGGAGGGAGGTGGCTGGGAAGGTATCTGGTGGATTGCTGTCATTTGAAGGTGAGGTTCTGCAGTTCTGCAGGCCTGCTGCTGTGTAACACTTGACTGTGCTAAAAGTGGAGGAGGTGACCCATTTAGACTGACTGCATGCATGGGGGAGTGTGTTACAGGCCAGACAACAGAGACTGCTAATCACTACCAGTCTCTCGCTCTAACTCACACTCCACCTCAACAACACTGTTATTGTGTCCCAGATGGCACCCTATTCCCCTCCTTGCACACTCATTTCCACCAGGGCCTATAGGGAATAGGGTGCATTTGGGACCAACCCTGTATGGGACTTGAGTGACTGCCCTCAGGGTCACAACAAGGCCAGGCCACTATTATATAGATCAGCTCAGCCATGACTGAGCTTACATTAAGTGGACACTGCAGGAATAGCAGGGCAGTGTGTGTGTGTGTGTGTGTGTGTGTGTGTGTGTGTGTGTGTGTGTGTGTGTGTGTGTGTGTGTGTGTGTGTGTGCGTGCGTGTGTGTGTGTGTGTGACTGAGTGTTTGTGTGCGTAAGTGTGTAGAGATTCTATCTCCCTCCCAAAGGATAGAACTCTACACTCGTATCAGAGGTAGTTTGGTGGTTGTGCCATTTAACCAGGATGTGCACTCTCTCTGTGTCTTCTGCCTCCCTTTCTAAACTCCACAGTTTCCTTGGTGTTTAATCTTTGTCTCCGTTCCCTTTCTACAGTAGCTTTAGCAGTTTATGTCACATAACAAAAGGAATAAAAACATGAGCTGGCGTATATCCAGAAAAATGTGTTTGTGTGGAGGTGCTGACTAACGACGAATAAACTATTAAAATAAAGAGAGTTGCACAGTCCATATATACTATATATCAATGTGCCTTCTTCAGGGTGTGATGCCGAAATAAAACAAAAGTCAAAGAAGTATTCATAGAAATATTTGATGTGAACAGTCCCTATGGAAATTAAGCTCAACAAATTAGCGGATCGCCGAAGTTGTCAAAGATGATTATAACTCTCTTTATAAAACTCTCAGCTCCCCACTAAGATTACTCTATAACTCTGGTTCTTTCCTTTCCACGTAGGCAATACACCACATCTCGCAGCCACACACCACCGACACATCTAAAATAAGTGAACCATTGACTGGCCTACGACTGCCAAGTGGAGCTATTCCATCCACCACCTATGATTTGCATGGGGCCTGACATGTCATTGTCCACCAGCAGAGCACTGTCTTTGTGTGTCTGTGTGAAAACTGTACGTGTGTGGTTGCGTGTATTGCAAGTCACCAACAGAACGAAGGCTACGCACACGGAGCTAGGAATTCATGTGCATGAGTATGAGTGTGTGTGTGCGTGCGTGAGGTGACTATTCTTGCAAAAATACGTATGTGTGCGCATGAGTGTGTGCATACATGCACGCAAAGTACACATACTGTAAGTGTGTATGATTATTTCTGCCAAACGACATATCCAGGCTACCGTAAGTGTTCAGTGCATGTGTGTGAATACATGGGTGCATGTACAGTACATATGAAGACGGGGCAGCTGGTCGGCACCACTCTCAGCTCACTTCCTTGCAGCTCTGCAATCGATCAGGTAGGGTCCTGAGAGCTGCACTCTCTATTCCCCGTCTTCCCATATCGCACACACACACACACACACACACACACACACACACACACACACACACACACACACACACACACACACACACACACACACACACACACACACACACACACACACACACACACACACACACACACACACACACACACACACACACACACACAAATGCTCTCCTATGTCTTCCACCATCATTCTGGGCTAATTGAAGCCTTGGGCTGGTCTTCCATCCTGGCCTGGGCTGGCCAGGGGCGAACGACTACAACAGACTACTGTAACTACACCAGGACCAGGCAGGCTTGCAGGGTCCTTGTTCCTCGCACGACACAAATGGGCTACTCTAAAAACAAGACGGGAGGGAAGGGAGAGCCTCCAGAAATAGATGTATGTCGTCGGTCTGTTTGTTTACCGTCGTCGGACTGGGCTGATGATTGAATATTGAGACTAGTAGTGCGTCTGAGATTGAAATGAAAGGGAATGGTTGGCTGGATGAAAACTCTGCAATGAAATACAGTAATATTATAACATATGATGTAGGAATGTAGGAATCAAGGAATGAGCCCACATCAACCTAGATTAACAGTTTATATCTTCTTCTGCAGTTTTGTACTTTACAGTTGTAAGAGAGATATACATTTTGTTCACTTAAGAGAAAGAATTTGAAAGGCACTCAGACAGAGTAAATGATCCTACGTCTGAGAGAGTCACGAGATTGGTCAGGGGAAAAGAAAAACAGAGAGTACCAGACATGTCATGTGATCTACCGTCTCCTTTCTGCAGGACAACCCCCGCCACACACACACACACACACACACACACACACACACACACACACACACACACACACACACACACACACACACACACACACACACACACACACACACACACACACACACACACACACACACACACACACACACACACACAACCCTTTCCTGGGTAAACTCAGACACGTTTGGCTCAGTCGACCTCCAGCTGATTTAACTATGTGCTTTTCTCTCTGTGAGCTTTGGCGCACCTTGCAAATTCCTGGGATTTTACTGTCTCTGCAGTAATCCCATTCAGCACCCAGCACAGCACCATACTCGCTCCAAGACTGTCCATATTGTATCTTCAGACAAGCAGAGTCAGGGACCATTCAAAGACTCATTGTTTGAAACAAGATTTTATAATTGAAATTGTATGCCTAAGGATGACACTGTTGTTGGTGGTGATGGTGATGATGATGGTACTGACTGACAGCAGTAGTCCTTAGTAGGCCTATAGCTCTCTCTCCTACAGCAATTTTAGTCGGAAGTTTACATACACCTTAGTCAAATACATTTAAACTCAGTTTTTCACAATTTCTGACATTTAATCATAGTAAAAAAAATTGACGTACTTTTTGGAGAAATGTCTTCTGGTCTGATGAAACAAAAATAGAACTGTTTGGCCATAATGACCATCGTTATGTTAGGAGGAAAAAGGGGGAGGCTTGCAAGCTGAAGAACACCATCCCAACTGTGAAGCACGGTGGTGGCAGCATCATGTTGTTGGTGTGCTTTGCTGCAGGAGGGACTGGTGCACTTCACAAAATAGATGGCAACATGAGGAAGGAAAAGTATTTGGATATTTTGAAGCAACATCTCAAGACATCAGTCAGGAAGTTAAAGCTTGGTCGCAAATGGGTCTTCGAAATGGACAATGACACCAAGCATACTTCCAAAGTTGTGGCAAAATGGCTTAAGGACAACATAGTCAAGGTTTTGGAGTGGCCATCACAAAGCCCCAACCTCAATCCCATAGAATATTTGTTGGCAGAACTGAAAAAGAGCGTGCGAGCAAGGAGGCCTACAAACCTGACTCAGTTACACCAGCTCTGTCAGGAGGAATGGCGCAAAATTCACCCAGCATATTGTGGGAAGCTACCCGAAACATTTGACCTAAGTTAACCAATTTAAAGGCAATGCTACCAAATACTGTGTATGTAAACTTCTGACCCACTGGGAATATGATGAAAGTAATAAAAGCTTAAATAAATCATTCTCTCTACTACTGCACCGTATTGAGGGATGGTGATGGATGGGGCCATGTATCACAAGATCTTGGCCAACAACCTCTTTCCCTCAGTAAGAACATTGAAGATGGGTCGTGGCTGGGTCTTCCAGCATGACAATGATCCGAAACACACAGCCAGGGCAACTAAGGAGTGGCTCCGTAAGAAGCATCTCAAGGTCCTGGAGTGGCCCAGCCAGTCTCCAGACCTGAAGCCAATAGAAAATCTTTGGAGGGAGCTGAAAGTCCGTATTGCCCAGCGACAGCCCCGAAACCTGAAGGATCTGGAGAAGGTCTGGAGGACTGGCCCAAAATCCCTGCTGCAGTGTGTGCAAACCTGGTCAAGAACTACAGGAAACGTATGATCTCTTTAATTGCAAACAAATGTTTCTGTACCAAATATTAAGTTATGCTTTTCTGATGTATCAAATACTTATGTCATGCAATAAAATGCTAATTAATTACTTAAAAATCATACAATGTGATTTTCTGGATTTTTGTTTTAGATGCCGTCTCTCACAGTTGAAGTGTACCTATGATAAAAAGCACAGCTTTGTAAGTAGGAAAACAGTGTTTAAAATACTTGTTCTCCCCACTGTATGTAAACCGGTGTAACTGACTTCAACTGCAGGATTAAAGTAATCAGGGAACAGGATCGATAATAGACAGTAGCAGCAGAATGTAGTCATTTGATTAGCTATTTAGCAGTCTTGTTTAGCAGTCATGGCTTGGGGGAAGAAGCTGTTCAGGGTCCTGTTGGTTCCAGACACTGGTAGCAGAGAGAACAGTCTATGGCTTGGGTGGCTGGAGTCTTTGACAATTTTTTGGGCATTCCTCTAATAACACCTGGTATAGAAGTCCTGGATGGCAGGGGGCATGGCCCCAGTGATGTACTTGGCCGTACTCACTACTCTCTGTAGTTGCCATGGCAAGCTGTGATGCAGCCAGTCAAGGTGATCTCAATGGAGCAGCTGTATATATTTTTGAGGATCTGAGGGCCCAATGTCAAATCTTTTCATCCTCCTGAGGCGGAAGAGGTGCTGTCGTGTCTCTTTCCAGCTGTGTTCGTGTGTGTGGATCATGTTAATTCCTTAATGATGTGGACACTGATGAGCTTCGAGCTCTCGACACGCTCCACTACAGCCCAATCGATGTGTATGGGGGCGTGCTCACCCCTTTGTTTCCTGTAGGCCACGATTAGCTCATTTGTTTTGCTGACAATGAGGGAGAGGTTGTTGTCCTGGCACAACACTGACAGTGTAAGGGTTTTCGTCCTCCTCCTTCTCATGAAGAGGAGTAGTATGAAGGATCGGAGGACCAAAACGCAGCGTGGTAAGCGTTCATGTTTTTGAATGAATAAAGAACACTGAAAAAAACAATAAACGTGAAGTAAATCAAACCGAAACAGTCCCGTGTGGCACAGACACTAACACGGAAAATAAACACCCACAACTCAAAAGTGAAACCAGGCTACCTAACTATGATTCTCAATCAGGGACAACGATTGACAGCTGCCTCTGATTGAGACCATACTAGGCCCAATTATAGAAAAACGAACATAGACAACCCACCCAACTCACGCCCTGACCATACTAAAACAAAAAACATAACAAAGGAACTAAGGTCAGAATGTGACAGACAGGTCTCTGACCTCCTCTCTATAGGCTGGCTCATCATCAACAGTGATCAGTCCTAAGCAAACTTGACGATGGTGTTGGAGTTGTGCGCGGCCACGCAGTCGTAGGTGAACAAGGAGTACAGCAGGGGACTCAGCACACACACTTGAGGGGCCCCCGTGTTGATGATCAGTGTGGCGGATGTGTTGTTTCTTACCCTCACCGCCTGGGGGCGGCTCGTCAGGAAGTCCAAAATCCCAGTTGCAGAGGGAGGTGTTCAGTCCCAGGGTCTTGAGCTTGGTGGTGACTATGGCGTTGAATGCTGAGCTGTAGTCAATAAACAGCATTCTTACATAGGTTCCTTTTTGTCTTACATCATTCCTTTTGGCCAGGTGGGTGAGGGCAGTGTGGAGTGCAATAGAGATTGCGTCATCTGTGGATCTGTTGGGGCGGTATGCGAATTGGAGTGGGTCCAGGTTGTCTGGGATGATGGTGTTGATGTGAGCCATGACCAGCCTTTCAGAGCATTTCATTCATGGCTATAGATGTGTGCTACGGGGCGATAGTCAATAGGCAAGTTACCTTGGCGTTCTTGGGCACGGGGACTATGCTGGTCTGATTGAAACAAGTTTGTATTACAGACCGGGTCAGGGATAGGTTGAAAATGTCAGTGAAAACACTTCCCAGCTGGTCAGTGCATGCTTTGAGTATGTGTCCTGGTATTCCGTCTAGCCCCGTGACCTTGCGAATGTTAACCTGTTTAAAGGCCTTACTCACATCAGCTACGGATAGCGAAATCCCACAGTCGTCCAGAACGGCTGGTGCTCTCATGAATGGCTCAGTGTTGCATGCCTTGAGGCGAGCATTGAAGGCATTTAGTTTGTCTGGTAGGCTCGCGTCACTAGGCAGCTCATGGCTGGGTTTCCCTTTGCAATACATGATAGTTTGCAAGCTTGGCCACATCTGTAGGGCGTCAGAACCAGCGTAGTAGGATTCAATCTTAGTCCTGTGTTGACGCTTTGCTCGTTTGATGACTCGTCAGAGATCATAGCGGGATTTCTTATAAGTGTTGAAAGCTGCAACTTTATCTCAGTGCAGATGTTGCCTGTAATCCATGGCTTCTGGTTGGTGTACGTACTGTCACTCTGGTGATGATGTCATCGATGTACTTATTATTGAAGCCAGTGACTGACGTGGTAAACTCCTCAATGTTAATGGATGAATCCAGGAACATATTATATTCTGTGCTAGCGAAACAGTCCTGTAGCATAGCATCCACTTCATTGGACCACCTCCGTATTGAACACGTCACTGGTACTTCCTGTTTGAGTTTTTGCGTGTCAGAAAGAAGCAGGGGGATAGAGTTATGGTCTGATTTGCCAAAGGGAAGGTTTAGGGAGGGCCTTGTATGCATTTTTGTGTCTGGCATAAAGAGTTTTGTCACCTATTGTTGCATAGCACAAATGCTGGTAAAAAAATGAGGAAAAAACGGATTTCAGTTTACCCGCATTACAATCACCAGCCATGAAAAACACCACCTCTGAATGTGCCTTTTCTTGTTTGCTTATGGCCCTATACAGCTCGTTGACTGGGGTTTTAGTGCCAGCATCGTTTGTTGTGGTAAATAGACAGTTACGAAAAATATACCTTGGTTAATAGCAGCTTATCATCAGGAATTCTAACTCAGGCAAACAAAAACCTGAGAATTCCTTAGCATTAGAGATTGTGCACCAGCTGTGGTTAACAAAAAGACACGCCCCTCGTCCCTTTGTCTTACATAAGCCTGCCGTCCGGTCTTGACGATGCATAGAAAAACCAGTGAGATGTATATCCATGTCCTTGTTCAGCCACGTCTCTGAGCAACAAAGGATGACAGTTTTTCAGGTCCCATTGGTAGGATAGATTTGAACGGACTTCATCCTGTTTGTTCTCCAGTGATTGCACGTTCGCCAATAGAACTGAGGGCAATGGCATTCTATTTGCTCGCCGACGTAGACTTATCAGGATGCCGGCTTGCCTGCCTCTGTTTCGCCACCGCTTCCCCTTTTAGTCCTGAGGAATAGGGCCTGGTCCAGAGTAAGCAGAATATCCAGAGCTGCCGACTCATTGAAGTATACATTTTCGTCCAAATGTAGGTTAGTGATTGCTGTTCTGATGTCCAGAAACTGTTTTCAACCATGGGAAATGATGGTGGAGACATTGGCTTTGTCCCAATCAACAAGGATGCTGCCTTTTGATGCACTCAGTCATGTAAAATACATAGATTAGGGCCTAATGAATTTATTTAAATTAACTGATTTCCTTATATGAACTGTAACTCAGTAAAATAGTTGAAATTATTGCATGTTGCGTTTATATTTTTGTTCAGTATACAATGTTGTATTCATTTAATTTAATATATATATATATATATATATATATATATATTCCTGTTTGATATGCATTTATACAATACATGACCAAACGTATGTGGACACCTGTTCATCAAACATCTCATTTCAAAATTATGGGCATTAATATGGAGTTGGTAACCTCTTTGCTGCTATAACAGCCTCCACTCTTTTATGAAGGCTTTCCACTAGATGTTGAGACATTGCTGCGGGGACTTGCTTCCATTCAGCCACAAGAGCAATAGTGAGGTTGGCCACTGATGTTGGGAGATTAGGCCTGGCTCACAGTCGGCGTTCCAATTCATCCCAAAGGTATTCGATGGAGTTGTGGTCAGGGCTCTATGCAGTTCTTCCACACAGATTTCGACAAACCATTTCTTTATGAACCTCGCTTTGTGCACAGGTCATTGTCATGCTGAAACAGGAAAGGGCCTTCCCCAAACTGTTACCACAACGTTGGAAGCACAGAATCGTCTAGAATGTCATTGTATGCTGTAGATTTAAGATTTCCCTTCAGTGAAACTATGGGACCTAGCTCGAATCATGGAAAACAGCCCCAGACCATTATTCCCTCCACCAAACTTTACAGTTGGCACTAAGCATTCGGGCAGGTAGTGTTCTCCTGGCACCCTCCAAACTCAGATTTGTTCGTTGGACTGCCAAATGGTGAAGTGTGAGTCATCACTCCAGAGAACGTGTTTCCACTGCTCCAGAGTTCAATGGCGGCAAGCTTTACACCACTTCAGCCTGGCATTGCGCATGATGATCTTAGGCTTGCATTTCATGAAGCTCCCAACGAACAGTTCTTGAGCTGACGTTGCTTCCAGTGGTAGTTTGGAACTCGTTAGTGAGTGTTGAATCCAAGGACAGACGATTTTTATGCACAACATGCTTCAGCCTCTCACTTCGCGGCTGAGCCGTTGTTGCTCCTCTACGTTTCCACTTCACAATACCAGCACTTACAGTTGACCAGGGCAGCTCTAGCAGGACAGAAATTTGACAAACTGACTTGTTGGAAAAATGGCATCCTATGATGGTGCCATGTTGAATGTCACTGAGCTTTTCAGTAAGGCCATTCTACTTTGGATTGGAACACATCCATTAAGTGCAAAAAGAGTTAAGATATCAGAATTGGTCAGGAGCCCATTAGATGGCTGCTATCCACTGCATCTTCTAACAGTTGATAGTAGTGGTTCCAGTAGGAAATGGGGGCAATTCTGCTGTAGGCCTTGTGCTCTAAAAACCATAGCCGGAATCATCCAAATCATTTTAAAACGGTGGAAAATTGCCTGGGATTAGGATTTGACAGACTGTTGTGGTTGGCTGACATTGCTTCTGAAAGCGGGGTATGTTAAACACATGTACAGCAATATCCTGTGTCGGTAGAAAAAAGTGCATTCTTCACACGCCAACTTTATTGAGTGGCTGAATGCAGGACTACCTTCCACCGGTAAGCCTCTAACAGCATAGTTCCCATGCCCAATGCTCTCCTCCTGCGCTTTGCAGACTATTTGCAGGTGCTTGAGAGACCCCCTTCCAAAAAACACTCAGACTGGGTAAAGAGGAGGAAAATCAGCACTTTTCTTCAGAATATGAAACAAGCGTTTGGCATTCCACTGCACCGTGCTCTGCTGTATACGGTCTGCAAACTTTTGGTGTGAGGCCACATCTTGTTCGCCACGTTTGTTATTCTCACGGTGTAAGTTCAGTTTGTGGTTGTTGATCCACAACACTAGTTCCTCATAGTCCAATTTGTGCAACAGGTCTACTTGGAAGTTCTGGAAGCTTGGGTGGTACCTGCCAGGTGTCAAAGCAAACGCCTTCTTTCCGAGAAGCACACTCTACTGTACAATATAGTTGATGTCCTCAGATCTACTTGAGATTGAGTGTTTTCCAGACTCTGGCTTCATCTCACAGTCTTTATCAAATCGCTGCATGAGGTCTGTCTGCTCTCCAATGGTCCTGCTGATGTTCTGTGCCATGTTAAACTGAAGATTGGCACCTTGATGTTAGATGAGGTCTTTTGTGAGGCCACATGGTGTGTTTGTAGTTCAAGTCCAACGCTATGTTGTTTCCTGATCCACCCCCTGTATTCACTGTGCGGTTCCACCGGAGTCTAAGAGACACACTGAGGCTTTGTAGGGCTAGATCAAACTGCACTTTCAGTCCCTCTAGGCTGTATTTTGTTCTCCCGGCTTGTCACAAATGGAGCATTTTTGAATTTCCACAGCCTGCAGGTTCTCTCTCCTTCACCCTAATGTATAGAATCTAGAAAGTTCCTTTCCAGGAGTGACACTTTCAGCAGGCCACTGTGATAACTGAAAAGTGCATTCAAAAGTGTGTTTCTTTTAGAGCTGGCTTAAATTTGAGCTTGATTATCGACAATTGATATATTGTGTTCTTTTTGCTCATGGCGACTCAGTTGTTTCAGACTCCGGAGGGCCGGATGGCTACAGCCAGGATAGTGACAGGTCAACGACTGTGGTCAGAACGTGACACACGTCCCGACACGCAACCATTATGATCCAGTGGTAGCTCTTTTCTTAAGTGTGAGGTGTTATGCTTCTGTGGAATTTGTCAATTGTAAGTTGATATGGATTTCTCCATAGGCACAGGCCAATGAAAGGAGCACAGCAACAAGTTAATTCATTCAAATGTTGCTTATTCCGTGGAATGCCCAGCATCAGCCTAATCTAGCTGCATATACACCCGAAAGTATAGTTCATGGTTTCGGCAGTGATTTAATTCATACCATTTGATCATTGTTCAGTTGAGAGGGTCTCTCCTCGGATCCAGGTGATGGGTTGTCAGGAAGAGCTTTAGTCCCTGGTAGCTGGACCTGTTCACTCTTGAACATGCCTTGTGGATGGTAAACGGTTACAGAGGTCATGACAAGTTATACTGTAGGTGATTACGTGGACGCAGCTACCATACACAGCCATATATTTAATATAATTGAAGTATTTGAAAGTATTTACTGACAGTGTAATCCCTGAACCAAAAAAATGTCACAAACTGTGCTTGGATTCCGTGTGCAGAAAGGGAGGTAGAACAGTTCATTATCAGTTCATTGTCAGTTCATTTTTCCACCCCCTAGCAGAGACTCGGGTAAACAACCATCCACAGGCTCTCCCGTTCCATAAGGTCCATCTGTTGAAATGCACTTTCTCCATGTCAAGCACCACAAGAAACATGCATAAAAAAATACCTGATGCTTAAGTGTCATTGTCAAAATGAATACATTGTTGCTAATCATAAAAAAAAGGACTTTAAGATTTACATTTGTATGTCAAATCTGATTAGATTTCCATTCTTGTAAACATATTGGGCCTCGCTGAATTGCTTTATTACTGTTACAAGCGATTATTACCGTGTGCAAGATTTATGAGTCAGGCAGGCCATGCTAATCGGTTGTTGGGGTAGGGAGCAACCAATCAGAGCTGAGGGAGGATGCAGCCAGAGCTGTAGCCACCTAATATATTTTATAAAGGACAGCTACTGTGAGTTGCCATGTACTGTATAAACACGGATCCAGGGGATGGGCTATCAGCAAGAGCTTCAATCCCTGGTCGTTGGACCTGTTCACTCTCAAGCATTGGATTATAGATACTGGCAGAGGTCATTACAGGTTATATTATTCATATTAAATGAATAAAGCAATACTGACGTTGTGGCTTAGCGTTAGATATCAAGGCATGTGCGATTAGCGCTACCCAAGGACCTGTCACTTGTTTCCTACTGTTTTGGTAATTGTCAAAAATCGCAAATAAAAATGTATATTTTTTAAATTAAATCAAATGCAAACATATGCATGATATCTACAAAAGTATGTGGACACCCCTTGAATCGACTGGATTCGGCTATTTCAGCCACACCCATTGCCAAGGGTGCAACTTGACACAACTGTGAGAAGCATTGGATCCAACATGGGCCAGCATCCCCGTGGAACGCTTTCGACTCCTTGTAGAGTCCATGCACCGACGAATTGAGGCTGTTCTGAGGGCAACTCAATTTTAGGAAGGTGTTCTTATTAACGTTTTGTACACTCAGTGTACAGCCACGTATCATTGTTGTTATTGTTTTTTTTGTATTGTTGTTCAAATGGTTGTATGTAGAATGAACATAAACCATCAACACATTTCAATAGCTATATACAATACCATTCGATCATCGCTGCTTTGTGTTGTCAGGACAAGCTACATTCCCTGCAGTCTGGAGCTGGACTCACTCCCTATCTCTCTTTCCACTGAAGACCTTTCTTATCCCATGACTCGCCAATCTATTTTGTCATTGTACTCTTCCTGGACACACAGACACCGAGCCTGGAAACTTGGTCAAAAATATCTATTTTTGGCCCTACCATTGATGCATGACAAGTGCATTATGAAACATTGGTGCACACTTCCATGTTGAACGTGCCCTTAAAAAGGGTGGCACCTGCCATGGCCATTGTGCACTACTTAGCACAGTCTGAAGGCCTCTTCTATGTTCCTGTAGCCACTGTCACACAGTGCAAAAATTGAAGAAATGTTGGGACTTTGTCCACTTATTTCCAATGAATAAACACTTGTGCATGTGTGATATAGGACAAAAATGAACACCCCCCAAATGATTAAGTTGGTCACCGATCAGGGTTTTAAAGTGCTCTTTATTGATGTGTAATATTGTGATTGTAGTTGCAATAAAAACAACAGCAATATGGTAGCATATCAAATATATTGCTGTGTTGCTATGAGAAACATATCCTAGATAATAATTGTTGTAATAATAAGGCTTCTCTGTACAGTTGTTTCCGAGTGGCCTAAAGAAACTAACAACCTGGTAACTTTACTAGCATATCCAAACATTTGGGGGCACAGGTGCCATCCCACTGGCCACACACTGGTTGAATCAACTTTGTTTCCACATCATTACAATGAAATCATGCTAAACCAACATGAAATAGACATTGAATTGAAGTGCCCAACTGAATCCGATTTTTATCTCTAACTTTGGAATGCTTTGGGCTATCAACTCAGTTCCAACTGCATCTGAAACAACAGACTCTCTACTTGGTATAAACATTAACTGGAAGCTAAATATGTATTTACATTTCTTTTTTATTAGGGGTTAATAATCCTCTTCCACTGAGGTTGATTTAGCCACTTTTTATTTTGTCTTTCAGGCAAGTGTTCTAGCAATTTCCTTGGCATAAGGTATTTTATTCTTGTTAAAACTGGTATTCTATGAAGTTCACATAAAATACCCTGACAGAAATCAAGAGCCCTTAGAACAGCATCAAACATCTTATATTTTGTTATGTTCATCCAATTTAAGTTTGAAAAGATTTCATAAAACGAAAATAAAGCTAGTTATTGTGGTGGCATACCTGAAGAGAAAATCCCAAGCAATCTGTTTGAGAATAATTAGTCATTCAATCACCTCCTTACTCTTCTACATTTGCACACACTGTACATAGATTTTTCTATTTTTCTTTTGTGTTATTGACTGTACATTTATTTATGTGTAACTCTGTGTTGTTGTTTTGTTTTTTTACATTTTTTTTTTTAATCAGGTGGATTGTTTCCTATTTAGATTGCTTATTTGATTAATTATTTGCACACAAAACACTTTTAAGGAAGTTTGTTCAGAAAATATCAGAGTGAAAGTAATCCCTCCAATCCCTCAGTTAGGCAACTCAGAGGGGGTGTGACTTTGCAGTGGATGGCTGTATATATTGAGACGTTAAATCCAAAGGGGCTTCATTTGTATGAAATGCAGAGTTAAATTCAGGACAATACGCACCAAGACCCTTCTGATATCATCACCATGGAGACATGTTTTCGCAGACTTTGGATGACAGTTGTTCTGGCATCGATTATGCGGAGATCAGTAGCAGTAGGACCGGTTATCCGGTGCGAACCATGTGATGCTGGAGCCCGGATACTGTGCAAGCCGTTGCCCAAGGACTGCGCGGAGAGAGTTCGCGAACCGGGCTGCGGGTGCTGCACGACTTGCGCGCTGGCCTTTGGAAAGCCGTGCGGAGTGTACACGGGGAGATGTGGCTCCGGAATGACATGCCAGCACCAACCCGGCGAGACGAAACCTCTCCAAGCTCTGCTGGAAGGACGAGGGCAGTGTGCAAACGCGACCATTAAAAGACCTGTTGCCACTTTAATCAATGAGAGACAAGGTAAATGCCAAGATGATGACGCAGTTTGGAAAGTTTTTTAAGAATGCTTTGCCAACTGATTATTACATTATTATAATGACGTGAGCTGTAAAAAGATCGATAATTGTTTTGCTTGTCATCTGAAACATCTTGATGTAAAGCAGCCTAAAATATAATGTATCACCTTGAGCTATCCGGGAAGGATAACGCCAGTCTGCGCGAAATATGTCCAATATTTACACAATTGGATTGGCAAACAATTATACTGTGTAACCCATGATCTGGCTGATATTGACCTTGTAATGTTACTGTATTACTGCTGTTTATGCTATTATAATTGTCACTTTGTGGAATTGTAAAACTGTGACACTGTGATACAAGGGTTTCGTGGAGATTATTGATTGGATGAGTCTTATTTGACAGATATGAATATTTATTTCAACCATCTATATTGTGGTTTCTTATTGTAAATCAAAACTGCTTTTCAAGTTTGTAATCTGTAAAGGATATCAAACTCTCCTCTCTACCCTCCTTTCTTCATCAGTAATTAATGTGCAACTACACTGAACAAAATTATAAATGCAACATGTAATGTGTTGGTCCCATGTTTCATGAGTTGAAATAAAAGATAACAGAAATGTTCCATATTCACAAAAAGCTTATCTCTCTCAAATTTTGTGCACAAACTTGTTACGTCCCTGTTAGTGAGCATGTCTCCTTTTCCAAGATAATCCATCTACCTAAAAGGCCACTCTAAAATGTGCAGATTTATCACACAACACAATGCCACAGATGTCTCAAGTTTTGAGGAAGGCTGCAAGTGGTATGCTGGCTGTAGGAATGTCCACCAGAGCTGTTGCCAGAGAATTGAATGTTCATTTCTCAACCATAAGCCACCTCCCCGTGATGGTGGTGGGGTTATGGTATGGGCAGGCATAAACTACGGACAACAAAAACAAGTACATTTTATCGATGGCAATTTGAATGCACAGAAATACTGTCATGAGGTCATGAGGCCCATTGTGAGGCTGTTTTCATTTTTTATACATATATTTTCTTAAGGTATCTGTGAACTACAAATGCATATCTGTATTCCCAGTCATGTTTAATCCATAGATTAGGGCCTAATGAATTTATTTCAATTGACTGATTTCCTGTAACTCATTAAAATCTTTGAAATTGTTGCATTTGTGTTTATATTTTTGTTCAGTATATTATTAGCTTGGATGAACATCAAGAGATTGTCAAAAAACATCTGAACCAGCACATCTAGACCATTCACATGATTCTTGTGATTCACCCACACAATCCATTAGAATTATTAATTAATAATTTACTGTGTGTTTTCTTTAGCCCTTGGTGGGCTAAACAAAATACAAACATTTGAATAAAAAAGTATTAAATATTGGGAATGCTTCCAAATGTGCCACAACATAAACTCACAAACAAAACAATCCCCCCCTCTCTGTTTTTGGCAGAAAATGATAGTGGGGTTCAGGAGGAGGAGCGAAACACCACCGCCCCAGTGCTCCAAGCCCCAGTGCTCCCCCATCACCCCCCTCTCCTCCACCCCGTCAAGGCAGAGGTCATCCGCAGGGAGCAGCTGAAGTGGGCCCAGAGTTACAAAATGGAGCAAGGCCCTGGAGCTCTCAGCACAGACCAACAGAACTTTTCCCTGGAATCCAAGCAGGACCCAGAGTATGTAAGTGCCAGGTCCACTGTTTTCCTTTCTAGGAACAGTCTGTTAGGGAATGTTCTCCTCCTCTTCCTTCTTTGCTTTGTGTTGTGTTTTCATCCTCATTTGCTCTGTGTGTTGGTGTTTTTCTCCCCCTTTCTCATCATTTCTCTTTCTTTCTTCCCCTTCTCCTCTGTGTGTTGGTGTTTTTCTCCCCATTCCTCATCCTTTCTCTTTCTTTCTTCCCCCTCTCCTCTGTGTGTTGGTGTTTTTCTCCCCATTCCTCATCCTTTCTCTCTATTTCTTCCCCCTCTCCTCTGTGTTGGTGTTTTTCTCCCCCTTCCTCATCCTTTCTCTTTCTTTCTTCCCCCTCTCCTCTGTGTGTTGGTGTTTTTCTCCCCATTCCTCATCCTTTCTCTTTCTTTCTTCCCCCTCTCCTCTGTGTTGGTGTTTTTCTCCCCCTTCCTCATCCTTTCTCTTTCTTTCTTCCCTCTCTCCTCAGTGTGTTGGTGTTTTTCTCCCCATTCCTCATCCTTTCTCTTTCTTTCTTCCCCCTCTCCTCTGTGTTAGTGTTTTTCTCCCCCTTCCTCATCCTTTCTCTTTCTTTCTTCCCCCTCTCCTCTGTGTGTTGGTGTTTTTCTCCCCATTCCTCATCCTTTCTCTTTCTTTCTTCCCCCTCTCCTCTGTGTTGGTGTTTTTCTCCCCTTCCTCATCCTTTCTCTTTCTTTCTTCCCCTCTCCTCTGTGTGTTGGTGTTTTTCTCCCCATTCCTCATCCTTTCTCTTTCTTTCTTCCCCCTCTCCTCTGTGTTGGTGTTTTTCTCCCCCTTCCTCATCCTTTCTCTTTCTTTCTTCCCCCTCTCCTCTGTGTTGGTGTTTTTCTCCCCCTTCCTCGTCCTTTCTCTTTCTTTCTTCCCCCTCTCCTCTGTGTTGGTGTTTTTCTCCCCATTCCTCATCCTTTCTCTTTCTTTCTTCCCCCTCTCCTCTGTGTTGGTGTTTTTCTCCCCATTCCTCATCCTTTCTCTTTCTTTCTTCCCTCTCTCCTCTGTGTGTTGGTGTTTTTCTCCCCATTCCTCATCCTTTCTCTTTCTTTCTTCCCCCTCTCCTCTGTGTGTTGGTGTTTTTCTCCCCATTCCTCATCCTTTCTCTCTCTTTCTTCCCTCTCTCCTCTGTGTGTTGGTGTTTTTCTCCCCATTCCTCATCCTTTCTCTTTCTTTCTTCCCCCTCTCCTCTGTGTTGGTGTTTTTCTCCCCCTTCCTCATCCTTTCTCTTTCTTTCTTCCCCCTCTCCTCTGTGTTGGTGTTTTTCTCCCCTTCCTCATCCTTTCTCTTTCTTTCTTCCCCCTCTCCTCTGTGTGTTGGTGTTTTTCTCCCCATTCCTCATCCTTTCTCTTTCTTTCTTCCCCCTCTCCTCTGTGTTGGTGTTTTTCTCCCCTTCCTCATCCTTTCTCTTTCTTTCTTCCCCCTCTCCTCTGTGTTGGTGTTTTTCTCCCCCTTCCTCATCCTTTCTCTTTCTTTCTTCCCCCTCTCCTCTGTGTGTTGGTGTTTTTCTCCCCATTCCTCATCCTTTCTCTCTATTTCTTCCCTCTCTCCTCTGTGTTGGTGTTTTTCTCCCCATTCCTCATCCTTTCTCTTTCTTTCTTCCCCCTCTCCTCTGTGTTGGTGTTTTTCTCCCCCTTCCTCATCCTTTCTCTTTCTTTCTTCCCTCTCTCCTCAGTGTGTTGGTGTTTTTCTCCCCATTCCTCATCCTTTCTCTTTCTTTCTTCCCCCTCTCCTCTGTGTTAGTGTTTTTCTCCCCCTTCCTCATCCTTTCTCTTTCTTTCTTCCCCCTCTCCTCTGTGTGTTGGTGTTTTTCTCCCCATTCCTCATCCTTTCTCTTTCTTTCTTCCCCCTCTCCTCTGTGTTGGTGTTTTTCTCCCCTTCCTCATCCTTTCTCTTTCTTTCTTCCCCCTCTCCTCTGTGTGTTGGTGTTTTTCTCCCCATTCCTCATCCTTTCTCTTTCTTTCTTCCCCCTCTCCTCTGTGTTGGTGTTTTTCTCCCCCTTCCTCATCCTTTCTCTTTCTTTCTTCCCCCTCTCCTCTGTGTTGGTGTTTTTCTCCCCCTTCCTCGTCCTTTCTCTTTCTTTCTTCCCCCTCTCCTCTGTGTTGGTGTTTTTCTCCCTATTCCTCATCCTTTCTCTTTCTTTCTTCCCCCTCTCCTCTGTGTTGGTGTTTTTCTCCCCATTCCTCATCCTTTCTCTTTCTTTCTTCCCTCTCTCCTCTGTGTGTTGGTGTTTTTCTCCCCATTCCTCATCCTTTCTCTTTCTTTCTTCCCCCTCTCCTCTGTGTGTTGGTGTTTTTCTCCCCATTCCTCATCCTTTCTCTCTCTTTCTTCCCTCTCTCCTCTGTGTGTTGGTGTTTTTCTCCCCATTCCTCATCCTTTCTCTTTCTTTCTTCCCCCTCTCCTCTGTGTTGGTGTTTTTCTCCCCTTCCTCATCCTTTCTCTTTCTTTCTTCCCCCTCTCCTCTGTGTTGGTGTTTTTCTCCCCCTTCCTCATCCTTTCTCTTTCTTTCTTCCCCCTCTCCTCTGTGTGTTGGTGTTTTTCTCCCCATTCCTCATCCTTTCTCTTTCTTTCTTCCCCCTCTCCTCTGTGTTGTTGTGTTTTTCTCCCCTTCCTCATCCTTTCTCTTTCTTTCTTCCCCCTCTCCTCTGTGTTGGTGTTTTTCTCCCCCTTCCTCATCCTTTCTCTTTCTTTCTTCCCCCTCTCCTCTGTGTGTTGGTGTTTTTCTCCCCATTCCTCATCCTTTCTCTCTATTTCTTCCCTCTCTCCTCTGTGTTGGTGTTTTTCTCCCCCTTCCTCATCCTTTCTCTTTCTTTCTTCCCCCTCTCCTCTGTGTGTTGGTGTTTTTCTCCCCATTCCTCATCCTTTCTCTTTCTTTCTTCCCCCTCTCCTCTGTGTTGGTGTTTTTCTCCCCCTTCCTCATCCTTTCTCTTTCTTTCTTCTCCCTCTCCTCAGTGTGTTGGTGTTTTTCTCCCCATTCCTCATCCTTTCTCTTTCTTTCTTCCCCCTCTCCTCTGTGTTGGTGTTTTTCTCCCCCTTCCTCATCCTTTCTCTTTCTTTCTTCCCCCTCTCCTCTGTGTGTTGGTGTTTTTCTCCCCCTTCCTCATCCTTTCTCTCTCTTTCTTCCCTCTCTCCTCTGTGTGTTGGTGTTTTTCTCCCCCTTCCTCATCCTTTCTCTCTATTTCTTCCCTCTCTCCTCTGTGTGTTGGTGTTTTTCTCCCCATTCCTCATCCTTTCTCTCTATTTCTTCCCTCTCTCCTCTGTGTGTTGGTGTTTTTCTCCCCATTCCTCATCCTTTCTCTTTCTTTCTTCCCCCTCTCCTCTGTGTGTTGGTGTTTTTCTCCCCATTCCTCATCCTTTCTCTCTCTTTCTTCCCTCTCTCCTCTGTGTGTTGGTGTTTTTCTCCCCATTCATCATCCTTTCTCTCTCTTTCTTCCCCCTCTCCTCAGTGTGTTGGTGTTTTTCTCCCCCTTCCTCATCCTTTCTCTTTCTTTCTTCCCCCTCTCCTCAGTGTGTTGGTGTTTTTCTCCCCATTCCTCATCCTTTCTCTTTCTTTCTTCTCCCTCTCCTCAGTGTGTTGGTGTTTTTCTCCCCATTCCTCATCCTTTCTCTTTCTTTCTTCTCCCTCTCCTCTGTGTATTGGTGTTTTTCTCCCCATTCCTCATCCTTTCTCTCTATTTCTTCCCTCTCTCCTCTGTGTGTTGGTGTTTTTCTCCCCATTCCTCATCCTTTCTCTCTCTTTCTTCCCCCTCTCCTCAGTGTGTTGGTGTTTTTCTCCCCTTCCTCATCCTTTCTCTTTCTTTCTTCCCCTCTCCTCAGTGTGTTGGTGTTTTTCTCCCCATTCCTCATCCTTTCTCTTTCTTTCTTCTCCCTCTCCTCAGTGTGTTGGTGTTTTTCTCCCCATTCCTCATCCTTTCTCTTTCTTTCTTCTCCCTCTCCTCTGTGTATTGGTGTTTTTCTCCCCATTCCTCATCCTTTCTCTCTATTTCTTCCCTCTCTCCTCTGTGTGTTGGTGTTTTTCTCCCCATTCCTCATCCTTTCTCTCTCTTTCTTCCCCCTCTCCTCAGTGTGTTGGTGTTTTTCTCCCCCTTCCTCATCCTTTCTCTTTCTTTCTTCCCCCTCTCCTCAGTGTGTTGGTGTTTTTCTCCCCATTCCTCATCCTTTCTCTTTCTTTCTTCCCCCTCTCCTCAGTGTGTTGGTGTTTTTCTCCCCATTCCTCATCATTTCTCTCTATTTCTTCCCCCTCTCCTCTGTGTGTTGGTGTTTTTCTCCCCATTCCTCATCATTTCTCTTTCTTTCTTCTCCCTCTCCTCTGTGTGTTGGTGTTTTTCTCCCCATTCCTCATCATTTCTCTTTCTTTCTTCCCCCTCTCCTCTGTGTGTTGGTGTTTTTCTCCCCATTCCTCATCATTTCTCTTTCTTTCTTCCCCCTCTCCTCTGTGTGTTGGTGTTTTTCTCCCCATTCCTCATCATTTCTCTTTCTTTCTTCCCCCTCTCCTCTGTGTGTTGGTGTTTTTCTCCCCATTCCTCATCATTTCTCTTTCTTTCTTCCCCCTCTCCTCTGTGTGTTGGTGTTTTTCTCCCCCTTCCTCATCATTTCTCTCTCTTTCTTCCCCCTCTCCTCTGTGTGTTGGTGTTTTTCTCCCCATTCCTCATCCTTTCTCTTTCTTTCTTCCCCCTCTCCTCTGTGTGTTGGTGTTTTTCTCCCCATTCCTCATCATTTCTCTTTCTTTCTTCCCCTCTCCTCTGTGTGTTGGTGTTTTTCTCCCCATTCCTCATCCTTTCTCTCTATTTCTTCCCCCTCTCCTCTGTGTGTTGGTGTTTTTCTCCCCCTTCCTCATCCTTTCTCTTTCTTTCTTCCCTCTCTCCTCTGTGTTGGTGTTTTTCTCCCCATTCCTCATCATTTCTCTCTCTTTCTTCCCCCTCTCCTCTGTGTGTTGGTGTTTTTCTCCCCATTCCTCATCCTTTCTCTCTATTTCTTCCCTCTCTCCTCTGTGTGTTGGTGTTTTTCTCCCCATTCCTCATCCTTTCTCTTTCTTTCTTCCCCCTCTCCTCTGTGTGTTGGTGTTTTTCTCCCCATTCCTCATCCTTTCTCTCTATTTCTTCCCCTCTCCTCTGTGTGTTGGTGTTTTTCTCCCCCTTCCTCATCCTTTCTCTTTCTTTCTTCCCCCTCTCCTCTGTGTGTTGGTGTTTTTCTCCCCATTCCTCATCCTTTCTCTTTCTTTCTTCCCCCTCTCCTCTGTGTTGGTGTTTTTCCCCCTTCCTCATCCTTTCTCTTTCTTTCTTCCCCCTCTCCTCTGTGTTGGTGTTTTTCTCCCCCTTCCTCATCCTTTCTCTTTCTTTCTTCCCCCTCTCCTCTGTGTTGGTGTTTTTCTCCCCATTCCTCATCCTTTCTCTTTCTTTCTTCCCCCTCTCCTCTGTGTTGGTGTTTTTCTCCCCCTTCCTCATCCTTTCTCTTTCTTTCTTCCCCCTCTCCTCTGTGTGTTGGTGTTTTTCTCCCCATTCCTCATCCTTTCTCTTTCTTTCTTCCCCCTCTCCTCTGTGTTGGTGTTTTTCTCCCCCTTCCTCATCCTTTCTCTCTATTTCTTCCCTCTCTCCTCTGTGTGTTGGTGTTTTTCTCCCCATTCCTCATCCTTTCTCTTTCTTTCTTCCCCCTCTCCTCTGTGTTGGTGTTTTTCTCCCCCTTCCTCATCCTTTCTCTTTCTTTCTTCCCCCTCTCCTCTGTGTGTTGGTGTTTTTCTCCCCATTCCTCATCCTTTCTCTTTCTTTCTTCCCCCTCTCCTCTGTGTTGGTGTTTTTCTCCCCATTCCTCATCCTTTCTCTTTCTTTCTTCCCCCTCTCCTCTGTGTTGGTGTTTTTCTCCCCCTTCCTCATCCTTTCTCTCTCTTTCTTCCCTCTCTCCTCTGTGTGTTGGTGTTTTTCTCCCCCTTCCTCATCCTTTCTCTCTATTTCTTCCCTCTCTCCTCTGTGTGTTGGTGTTTTTCTCCCCATTCCTCATCCTTTCTCTCTATTTCTTCCCTCTCTCCTCTGTGTGTTGGTGTTTTTCTCCCCATTCCTCATCCTTTCTCTTTCTTTCTTCCCCCTCTCCTCTGTGTGTTGGTGTTTTTCTCCCCATTCCTCATCCTTTCTCTCTCTTTCTTCCCTCTCTCCTCTGTGTGTTGGTGTTTTTCTCCCCATTCATCATCCTTTCTCTCTCTTTCTTCCCCCTCTCCTCAGTGTGTTGGTGTTTTTCTCCCCCTTCCTCATCCTTTCTCTTTCTTTCTTCCCCCTCTCCTCAGTGTGTTGGTGTTTTTCTCCCCATTCCTCATCCTTTCTCTTTCTTTCTTCCCCCTCTCCTCAGTGTGTTGGTGTTTTTCTCCCCCTTCCTCATCCTTTCTCTTTCTTTCTTCCCCCTCTCCTCAGTGTGTTGGTGTTTTTCTCCCCATTCCTCATCCTTTCTCTTTCTTTCTTCTCCCTCTCCTCAGTGTGTTGGTGTTTTTCTCCCCATTCCTCATCCTTTCTCTTTCTTTCTTCTCCTCTCCTCTGTGTATTGGTGTTTTTCTCCCCATTCCTCATCCTTTCTCTCTATTTCTTCCCTCTCTCCTCTGTGTGTTGGTGTTTTTCTCCCCATTCCTCATCCTTTCTCTCTCTTTCTTCCCCCTCTCCTCAGTGTGTTGGTGTTTTTCTCCCCTTCCTCATCCTTTCTCTTTCTTTCTTCCCCCTCTCCTCAGTGTGTTGGTGTTTTTCTCCCCATTCCTCATCCTTTCTCTTTCTTTCTTCCCCTCTCCTCAGTGTGTTGGTGTTTTTCTCCCCATTCCTCATCATTTCTCTCTATTTCTTCCCCCTCTCCTCTGTGTGTTGGTGTTTTTCTCCCCATTCCTCATCATTTCTCTTTCTTTCTTCTCCCTCTCCTCTGTGTGTTGGTGTTTTTCTCCCCATTCCTCATCATTTCTCTTTCTTTCTTCCCCCTCTCCTCTGTGTGTTGGTGTTTTTCTCCCCATTCCTCATCATTTCTCTTTCTTTCTTCCCCCTCTCCTCTGTGTGTTGGTGTTTTTCTCCCCATTCCTCATCATTTCTCTTTCTTTCTTCCCCCTCTCCTCTGTGTGTTGGTGTTTTTCTCCCCATTCCTCATCATTTCTCTTTCTTTCTTCCCCCTCTCCTCTGTGTGTTGGTGTTTTTCTCCCCCTTCCTCATCATTTCTCTCTCTTTCTTCCCCCTCTCCTCTGTGTGTTGGTGTTTTTCTCCCCATTCCTCATCCTTTCTCTTTCTTTCTTCCCCCTCTCCTCTGTGTGTTGGTGTTTTTCTCCCCATTCCTCATCATTTCTCTTTCTTTCTTCCCCCTCTCCTCTGTGTGTTGGTGTTTTTCTCCCCATTCCTCATCATTTCTCTTTCTTTCTTCCCCCTCTCCTCTGTGTGTTGGTGTTTTTCTCCCCATTCCTCATCCTTTCTCTCTATTTCTTCCCCCTCTCCTCTGTGTGTTGGTGTTTTTCTCCCCCTTCCTCATCCTTTCTCTTTCTTTCTTCCCTCTCTCCTCTGTGTTGGTGTTTTTCTCCCCATTCCTCATCATTTCTCTCTCTTTCTTCCCCCTCTCCTCTGTGTGTTTGTGTTTTTCTCCCCATTCCTCATCCTTTCTCTCTATTTCTTCCCTCTCTCCTCTGTGTGTTGGTGTTTTTCTCCCCATTCCTCATCCTTTCTCTTTCTTTCTTCCCCCTCTCCTCTGTGTGTTGGTGTTTTTCTCCCCATTCCTCATCCTTTCTCTCTATTTCTTCCCCCTCTCCTCTGTGTGTTGGTGTTTTTCTCCCCCTTCCTCATCCTTTCTCTTTCTTTCTTCCCCCTCTCCTCTGTGTGTTGGTGTTTTTCTCCCCATTCCTCATCCTTTCTCTTTCTTTCTTCCCTCTCTCCTCTGTGTGTTGGTGTTTTTCTCCCCATTCCTCATCCTTTCTCTCTATTTCTTCCCTCTCTCCTTTGTGTGTTGGTGTTTTTCTCCCCATTCCTCATCCTTTCTCTTTCTTTCTTCCCCCTCTCCTCTGTGTGTTGGTGTTTTTCTCCCCATTCCTCATACTTTCTCTCTCTTTCTTCCCCCTCTCCTCTGTGTATTGGTGTTTTTCTCCCCATTCCTCATCCTTTTTCTCTCTTTCTTCCCCCTCTCCTCTGTGTTGGTGTTTTTCTCCCCCTTCCTCATCCTTTCTCTTTCTTTCTTCCCCCTCTCCTCTGTGTTGGTGTTTTTCTCCCCCTTCCTCATCCTTTCTCTCTATTTCTTCCCTCTCTCCTCTGTGTGTTGGTGTTTTTCTCCCCATTCCTCATCCTTTCTCTCTATTTCTTCCCTCTCTCCTCTGTGTGTTGGTGTTTTTCTCCCCATTCCTCATCCTTTCTCTCTATTTCTTCCCCCTCTCCTCAGTGTTTTGGTGTTTTTCTCCATCCGTCTGCAGGTGATGAAATGTTCTGGTTATGGTTGCTGACTGCTTGCGGTGGCGCATTGGTGGTGGCAGGAGATTGGCGTCGCGCAAATTTGGACATGGTAGCTCTGCCTCTGCAGCTGACTTCGAGTCAGGCTGTTTCGCCGCAAGGCATCCGCGTGCCGCCCGGGGGCACGGAGGGGAGCATTGGCGGGCTGGAGGGGAGCCGCCGAGCCTCAGAACAAGCTGATGATGGATTGGGCCTCTGCGTGTGCCTGTTTGGACCCTCCCTCCTCTTTCTATTTTTGATTCTGCCTTTGACTCGGCGGCAGGAGAAAAAGTGCAGCACGAGGAATGAGCTTTGCTTTTGCCTTGCTTTGATCAGCGACTGGAGCTGGACTTGAGGACAAGACCTGTCGGGCTCCTTTCTAGGGCCTCTTTGATTCCGCGGTTATCCCCTGGCCTATCCCTTTGTGTAAAGTATTAGAGTTTTTAAGCGGCTTACAGCAAAGCGTAAGCCCTCGCAAGGTGGTCAGATGAATTAATTTCCTATTAGTTGCCTCTTTCTTACCCCTAGTTCCACCAGTGTTTGTGTACTACTGAAGGGCAGTGCTGTAGGCTACAGATGGAGCTTGGTGTTGCCTTGTACCAATGATCGCATCCCTGTCTATGTTCCTAGAGCATGTTGATTGAATTACAGTACCCAGTAAGCACACTGCACTGTTGGGGTTTGTGTTAGCAATACTTTTGGTATTTTATTAGGATGCCCATTAGCTGTTGCAAAAACAGCAGCTACTCTTCCTGGGGTCCACACAAAACATGAGACATGACATAATACAGAAGATTAATAGAAAATCGCTCAAGGACAGAACTACATAAATGTATTTTTTACAAAAGGCACAAGTAGCCTACATATGAATACATACAAACTATCTAGGTCAAATAGGGGAGAGGTGTTGTGCCGTGAGGTGTTACTTTATCTGTTTTCTGAAACCAGGGGTACTGTTCACTTGAGCAATATGAGATGGAACGGAGTTACATGCAGTAATGGCTCTATAATTATCTGACATAATGACATAATTATCTGAGCTGTAGTGGGCAGAGTGCTTTGGAAGGAGTCATATGGGTCATTATAGTCTGGGCTTGTGTCGTCTTGTGTGTTTAGGGTCCCTGTCGTAGAGAGATGGAGAGTATCCTCAATGGACTGAAGATCACAGACATCCTCAACCCCAGAGGTTTCCGCATCCCAAACTGTGACAAGAAGGGCTTCTACAAGAAAAAACAGGTATAGAAATACATACAAAGACACTGTAGGAAAAACTATGCAATTTTATGAGTCAGCCACCCCAGGCTACAGCGCATTACTGAATGTGTTACAATCATGCTTTCACCAAGGAAGACCAGCCCAGATACCAGACCCCACCTATTTGAACGGTTACAAAGGCCAGGACAATCACCCCCATTAGAACATCGTAACGACTATAATTTATGATCATCTTGCCACTTAGTCTTTCTTCATCAATGAAGACTCCAAAATCAGTGACTGACTCATCATGCATACAATATTCATATCTGGAGTGGATCCATTCTTCTAGCACTGCTGCAGTCGTCTTTCACTAGTTATTAGAGTCTCGTCACTGCTCAGCCACACCAGTTGGGGTATACCATAGAGACAGATGGTTGGCGCTGTAGACCTGGAACCACAGACCCCTAAACCACAGCAAGCGCCCTGCACGGCTCGAAAGACGGCCATTTAACGCGAACCCTCCCAGGGAGACAGACGTCAAGGTGGCCGCCGCCACTCGCCACTACCCGTCGCTCGCTCCCCATAATTGTCAGACTTTTGAAAAAGCAGTGCAGAAAATAGAAGCTTCAGCCATTTCCCACATTTGCGTGGTCCTGGTCCGCCCACAATCTGTTTATAATAAACGAGTGTCCCTGACGCATTCATATGGAGGCACTTAGTCCACTAGCGCCATCATGGCATCCACCAAAAGCAAAGCAACATTTATATTACACACCACGGCACTGAGTCTCATACCTAAAGGATGTGCCTCCATTTGACAGTCATCTCGTAACCAGCTTTACCAAAATGGCAGACTCATTGTCTTTGTTTATTTAAAATGTACGCATGTGTTTCCTCAAAGATGGCAGGCAGGGAGTGAGTGGCAGACATTCCCATGAGTCTCAGACCCAACATTTCTTATTAACTATAAATGTGTACATAGTTTGAAGGATTAAGTAACTTATTTTTGAACTTATTTTGTGCATAATGTTGCTGCTACCGTCTCTTATGATGGAAAAGGACTTCAAGACATCAGAACAGCGATTACTCACCTCGAACTGGAAGAAGCTTTATCCTTTAACGAGTCCTATGCGAAGGATATACTGCTTTCCCAGGAACAGACTCAAATCCCGTCATTTGCATAAAAGAAAATATGGAGAAAAAGGGGGGCGGCGGTTGGGCTGCCTTCTGAGAATTCATAGGCTAGCAAGTAATCTCCCACTGCCATCTGTTCTATTGGCCAACGTGCAATCATTGGAAAATAAAATCAATAACCAAGGATCAAGATTTTTCTACCAACGAGACATTAAAAACTGTAATACATTATGTTTCCCCAAGTTGTGGCTGAATGGCAAAACAGAGAAGCTACGTCTGGTAAGACAAGTGTCTATTTGTCAATAACAGCTGGTGTGCAATGTCTAATATTAAAGAAGTATCGAGGTATTGCTCACCTGAGGTAGAGCACCTTATGATAAGCTGTAGACCACAATATCTACCAATAGAGTTCTCAACTATATTATTCGTAGCCGTCTATTTACCACCACAATCTGATGCTGACACTAAGACAGAACTCAACCAACTCTATAAGGCCATAAGTAAACAAGAAAATGCTCATCCAGAAGCAGCGCTCCTAGTGTCCGGGGACTTTAATGCAGGCAAACTTAAATCCATTTTACCTAATTTCTACCAGCATGTCACATGTGCAACCAGAGGGAAAAAACTCTAGACCACCTTTACTCCACACACAGAGATGCATACAAAGCTCTCCCCAGCCCTCCATTTGGCAAATCCGACCATAATTCTATCGTCTTGATTCCTGCTTACAAGCAAAAACTAAAGCAGGAAGTAACAGTGATTCGCTCAATACGGAAGTGGTCAGATGACGCAGATGCTACGCTACAGGACTGTTTTGCTAGCACAGACTGCAATATGTTCCGGGATTCATCCAATGGCATTGAAGAGTATACCACCTCAGTCATCGGCTTCATCAATAAGTGCATCAACAACGTCATCCCCACAGTGACTGTACGTACATATCCCAAACAGAAGCCAAGGATTACAGGCAATATTTGCGTCGAGCTAAAGGCTAGAGCTGCCACTTTCAAGGAGCGGGACAATAATCCGGACGCTTATAAGAAATCCCGCTATGCTCTTAGACCAACCACCAAACAAGCAAAGCGTCAATACAGGATTAAGATTGAATCCTACTACACCGGCTCTGACGCTCGTCAGATGTGGCAAGGCTTGAAAACCATTATGCACTACAAAGGGAAACCCAGAGGCGAGCTGCCCAGTGACGCAAGCCTACAAGATGAGCGAAATGCCTTTTATGCTCGCTTCGAGGCAAGCAACACAGAAGCATGCACAAGAGCTCCAGCTGTTCTGGACAACTGTATGATAACGCTCTCGGTAGCCCATGTGAGCAAGACCTTTAAACAGGGCAACATTCACAAAGACACGGGCCAGACGGATTACCAGGATGTGTACTAAAAGCATGCATGGTCCAACTGGTAAGTGTCTTCACTGACATTTCCCTGACCGAGTCTGTAATACCTACATGTTTCAAGCAGACCACCATAGTCCCCGTACCCAAGGAAGTGAAGGTAATCTGCCTAAATGATTACCACCCCATTGCACTCACGTCTGTAGCCATGAAGAGCTTTGAAAGGCTGGTCCTGGCTCACATCAACAGCATCCTCTCGGATATCCTAGACCCACTCCAATTCACATACCGCCCCAACAGATCCACAGATGACACAATCACAATCGCACGACACAGTGCCCTTTCCCACCTGTACAAAAGGAACACCAGAATGCTGTTCATTAACTACAGCTCAGTGCTCAACATCATAGTGCCCATGAAGCTCATCACTGGGGCGGCAAGTAGCCTCGTGGTTAGAGCGTTGGACTAGTAACCGAAAGGTTGCAAGATCGAGTCCCCGAGCTGACAAGGTAAACATCTGTCGTTCTGCCACTGAACAAGGCAGTTAACCCACTGTTCTTAAGCCGTCATTGAAAATAAGATTTTGTTCTTAAGAGAGTCATAGTTAATCTCCCCCAAGTTGAGTTCCTTCGCTTTGGCACCAGGAATTGGATTCCTTCGCATCGGGACCACAGCCGATGAATTGTCGGCGCAACAGAGGGGAGAGTGCACGCTGTGGTCGGCTATCCTCACGTGGACACACGGTCAAGTCATGCGAGCGGTGTCTAACGAATCTCTGACTAGCCTAGTTAAATAAAGGTAAACATTTTACAAAATCAGTAAGCTAAGGATCCTGGGACTAAACACCTCCCTCTGCAACTGGATCCTGGGCTTCCTGACGTGCCACCCCCAGGTGGTTAGGGTAGGTCTGCCATGCTGATCCTCAACACTGGGGCCCCTCAGAGGTGTGTACTTAGTCCCCTCCTGTACTCCCTGTTCAACCACGCTATGTGGACAAACACGACTCCAACACCATAATTAAGTTTGCTGACGACACAACAGTGGCCTAATCACCGACAATGATGAGACAGCCTATAGGGAGGAGGTCAAAGACTTGGCAGTGTGGTGCCAGGGCAACAACCTCTTCCTCAATATGAGCACAAGAAAGGAACTCATCGTAGACTATAGGAAAAGGCGGGCCGAACAGGCCCCCAGTAACATCGACTGGGCTGTAGTGGAGCTGGTTGAGAGTTTCAAGTTCCTTGGTGTCCACATCACCAATTAACTATCATGGTCCAAACTCACCAAGACAGTCGTGAAGAGGGCCCGACAACACCTTTTCCCCCTCAGGAGACTGAAAAGATTTGGCATGGGTCCCCAGATCCTCAAAAAGTTCTACAGCTGCACCGTCGAGAGCATCCTGACCGGTTGCATCACCGCCTGGTATGGCAACTGCTTGGCATCTGACCGTAACGAGCAACGGAGTGTACATCACTGAGGAGAAGCCTCCTGCCATCCAAGTCATAGACTGTTTTCTCTGCTACTGCATGACAAGCGGTACCGGAGCGCCAAGTCTAAGACCAAAAGGCTCCGTAACTGCTTCTACCCCCACGCCAAATGACTGATGAGCAATTAATCAAATGGCCACCGGACTATTTACATTGATCCCCCATTTTGTACTCTGCTGCTATTTGCTATTTATTATCTATGTATAGTCCCTTCACCCCTACCTACATGTACAAATAACATTGACTAACCTGTATCCCTGCAAATTGACTCGCTACCGGTACCCCCTGTATATAGCCTCGTTATTGTTATTTTATTGTCTTACTTTCTAATAGTTTTTGCTTAGTTTATTTGGTAAATATTTTCTTAACTCTTCTTGAACTGCACTGTTGTTTAAGGGCTTGTAAGTAAGCATTTCATGGTAAAGTCAACACTTGTATTCGGCACGTGACAAATAAAGTTGGATTTGAGTTTACGTGCAGCCTTTGAAGTTAGATGACGGAAATGGCAAAGGGATTATGATTAAAGCCGCTTTTAAATGCATTTTTTTCCAGATTTTGTCTTCTTTTTATTACTTTTATTAGATTCCAAGCTACTGTTTAGTGGAGTCATTCTTTGACTCCAAGGCCATCTTTTGAATAACTCTGCCTCGAAAATATACAGAGCCAGAAATCTTGCTTGTTTGTAGGTGACCAAATACTTAAAATCTCCAAATCTTTGGAGGGAGTTGAAAGTCTGTGTTGCCCAGCAACAGCCCCAAAACATCACTACTTTAGAGGAGATCTGCATGGAGGAATGGGCCAAAATACCAGCAACAGTGTGTGAAAACCTTGTGAAGACTTACAGAAAACGTTTGACCTCTGTCATTGCCAACAAAGGGTATATAACAAAGTATTGAGATAAACTTTTGTTATTGACCAAATACTTATTTTCCACCATAATTTGCAAATAAATTCATTAAAAATCCTACAACGTGATTGTCTGGATTTTTTTTTTTCATTTTGTCTGTCATAGTTGAAGTGTACCTATGATGAAAATTACAGGCCCCTCTCATCTTTTTAAGTGGGAGAACTTGCACAATTGGTGGCTGACTAAATACTTTTTTGCCCCACTGTATATATTGTTTACCTTTATTTAACTAGGCAAGTCAGTTAAGAACAAATTCTTATTTTCAATGCCGGCCTAGGAACAGTGGGTTAACTGTCTTGTTCAGGGGCAGAGCAACAGATTTTTACCTTGTCAGCTCGGGGATTCGATCTTGCAACCTTTCGGTTACTCGTCTGCTCTAAACGCTCTAAGCCCCAGGCAACCTGCCGCCCTGTAGTACCCACAAAAAATATGACCGCACCTCTCAGCATGTGGAGTTGACTAAAATTATATTACTCGATGGTTTGTATAGATTAAATGATCATAAAACATAATTTGTTAAGATATGGGAAATTAAATGATAACGGGGGTCAATATTAGGTTTAAGATGCAGTAGATATGATAGTCATTTTTTGACTGAACAGTCCAATACATACACTTTACTGTACCCTATCGCTTTTACAGGGTTGAGATTATTTTATGGTCTCTGGGGTCAGATACCAAGACAAATGTAATATCAAGCAGAGAAAGGGTTGACTTCCATTCTGATCTACTCTTTTACAGAGTGATGCTGTTTGTTCTCCTTTCTTTCAAATGAATTCCTGCATGTTTTACTCGAGAGGACTCTGACCTTCAGTAAAATTGGCAGTAAAATAACAGCACTTGTGTTGCTTCAGAGACTCTGTAAGTCATGTGTAGTACCCATAATTTGGAGCTTTGGGGTATAATCAGCAACAGATGACTTGTACTGGCCACCGGCTCACTGAAAATAGATCTTGGGTCTCAGTTGTTCACAAACGGGCCTAAGCAAATATTTGACCAGGTTTCTGTTTACCTTAAAGCTCTCTATATGTGTGTGGAACTGGAGGTAGACCTTAAAAGCAGCTGAAAATACCACCAGCGTGCGTCCCATGGCCAAGTCTCCTCCGCTACTCAGCACAAAATGGACGTTAATGTCCTTAACCATTTATTGTCCCACTTCCTTGCGTCCTTTTTTATTGCCATTGTGCTAGATCAGTGGTTCCCAAACTTTTTATAGTCCATCACCCCCTCAAACATTCAACCTCCAACTGCGTACCCCTTCTAGCACCAGGGTCAGCGTGCTCCCATTTTTTTTTTTTGCCATCATTGTAAGCCACACACACACACTATACAATACATTTATTAAATATAAGAATGAGTGTGAGTTTGTCACAACCCAGCTCGTGGGATGTGACAAAGAGCTTTTATAGGACCAGGGCACAAATAATAATATAATAATAATTTTGCTCTTTTTTAACCATCTTACATATAAAACCTTATTTGTTAATTGAAAGTTGTGAATAACTCACCACAGGTTAATGAGAAGGGTGTGCTTGAAAGGATGCTCATAACTCTGCAATGTCAGGTTGTATTTGAGAGAGTCTCAGGCTTAAATCATTTTCCACACAATCTGTGCCTGCATTTAGTTTTCATGCTAGTGAGGGCCGAGAATCCACTCTCACATAGGTATGTGGTTGCAAAGGGCATCAGTGTCTTAACAGCGTGATTTGCCAAGGCAGGAAACTCTGAGCGCAGCCCAATCCAGAAATCTGTCAGTGGCTTCTGATTAAATTTAATTTTCACAGAACCGCTTGTTGCAATTTCGATGAGGCTCTCTTGTATAAATATCGGTAAATGGACTGGAGGCAGGGCATGAAAGGGATAATGAATCCAGTCGTTTGTGTCATCCATTTCAGGAAAGTACCTGCGTAATTGTGCACCCAACTCACTCAGGTGCTTTGCTATATCACATTTGACATTGTCCGTACGCTTGCGTTCATTTGCACACCAGAAATCATACAATGATGGAAAGATCTGTGTGTTTTCCTTGTTAACACAGACAGAGAAGAGCTCCAACTTCTTAATCCTAACCTTAATTTAGAGAGTTCCTAGATTCCTAGATTCCTAGATTCAGATCATTCAGGTGAGAAAAAACATCACCCAGACAGGCCAGTCGTGTGAGAACCTCGTCATCATGCAAGCAGCAGTTAGACAAGTGAAAATGATGGTCAATAATGAAAGCTTTAAGCTTGTCTCTCAATTTTAAAAAACATGTCAATACTTTGCCACTTGATAACCAGCGCATTTCTGTATGTTGTAAAAGCGTTACATGGTCGCTGCCCATATCATTGCATAGTGCAGACAATACACGAGAGTTCAGGGACCTTGCTTTAACAAGGTTAAACATTTTCACTGTCGTGACAAAAAAACGTTTTTCAAGCTGTCAGTCATTCCCTTGGCAGCAACAGCCTCTCGGTGGACGCTGCAGTGTACCCAAGTGGCATCAAGAGCAACTGCTTGTACGCGCGTTACCACTCCACTATGTCTCCCTGTCTCCCTGGCTTTTGCGCCATCAGTACAGACACCAACACACCTTGACCACCAAAGTCCATTTGATGTCACAAAGCTGTCCATTCTTTAAAAAAATATCCTCTCCTGTAAGGATGTCTTCCTTAATTGACCCCCCATAAACGTAATTGACATATACCAGGAGGTGTGCCAGGCCCGCCACGTCTGTTGACTCATCCAGCTGTAATGCATAGAATTAATTGGCTTGTATGCAAAGCATAAAACATCTCCTGCCATGTCACTGATGTGTCGTGAAACAGTGTTGTTTGATGAAGGTATTGTCTGTATAATTTGTTTAACCTTTTCCCCCAGCATTGTCCCAGCCATATCCACGGAAGCAGGGAGAATTAAGTCCTCCACAATAGTATGGGGCTTGCCTGTCCTAGCTACTCTGTAGCTCACCATATAAGATTCTTCTAGCCCCTTCTTATTAATGGTATCTGTTGCTTTTATACACGCCTTACTCAAAAGTTGTCGTAATTCTCGCTCAAAAACTCCTGTGGCTTATTTTTCAAATTGCCATGTTTTGTTTCTAAATGTCTGCGCAAGAGTGAAGGTTTCATCGAGTTCTGAGATAGTACTTTTGCACATATTACACACTGTGGCTGAGGAAAGGCACTACTCACAATATAAGTGAACCCCAAATCAATGTAGTTCTCATTATATTTGCACCTCTTCGATGGCCCAATGTCCCTGTCTGATGTTCGGGGCAGTAGATCTTCACAACTCTCAGTGTCCAATGCTAGCTTGGCTAACAACAAATGTAGAATTACTTATGCTAGCTTTGGACATGCTCGTGGAAGCAGAAACACTTGTGTCGTCGTCAGGTGCAGATGTAGTACTGCTGTTAGTAGCAGTACTACCAGTACAGCTGGTATGTGTCTCGATGGACGCGGGCCTTACTAAATGGACTGTTAAAAAATGTGAAGATTCTTTGGTATCTAAAAAAAAAAATATTTTAAAAATGTGAATAATATTTTTATTTGGCGTACCCCCCGATGGCATTGGGAATACCTGGGAATACCTGGAGATGATCTTCGGTGTCTATTTAATAGTCTAAATCTTTTTCTAATATACTCTTTAACTGTATGTCTCACTTTCTCACACAGTGCCGTCCATCCAAGGGCAGAAAGCGAGGGTTTTGCTGGTGTGCCGATAAGTATGGGCAGCCATTGCCAGGTTTCGACGGGAAGGAGAGAGGAGACGCTCAGTGCTACAACTCAGAGAGCCAATAAGACAAGAGCAGCAAGAAAGAGCCAGAGAGAGAGAGAGAAATACACAGAGAAACTGAGGATATCGGGATTCAAAATGGCTGGGCCTGGACATGTGTTGGCTGGCATTGATGACTCTTTGGCCCATGGGACCTTATGGAGGGCAGAGCAGGGGGAGTGGCTTGAGAAGAAGACAGGACTCATCCAACCACACTCCTTGTGTCCAGCAAACTCCCTCCTATGCTATGTGCTGCTCCTATGTACTGTAAACAGGGTGTGGGTGGATTCTCCATAGACTGAAAGGGCAGACCAGACTTGGTATATGTAACTCTAAGGACACATGCGACATAATCATTCATTCCAAAGCACAGGGCTAGCTTTGATGATTACAGACTTGACGACAGAGGATCATATACAATACTTGTCTCGACCCTCAATGAGAGGCGTACACCAACGCACAGCTAGGTGGCACTATACCCATGTGTGTGCGTGTTTGTATGGCTGCATGATATGATTATATTTGTATGTGTGTGTGGTTCTGTATGTTTGATATGTTACTGTATGTATTTGTTTAAATGTGTGTGTTTGTGTGTGTCTGTGTGTACAATACAAGAGTGTCTCTTTGTCTATCCGTGTAACCGTATGCTGTGGGGTGGTGGTGTGCGACCACCCTGTAGCACAGTACATTGTCATAAAATGCTTTCCCACTTTGCCGAAGGGTACATAACTCAGATTTTAGTCCATTCGGTATCTCTCTTCAGGATCACTGTCCTCTCCTCAGGACCCTTTAAGGGAGTTGACTATAAAGCTTGGATGTTGTTCTCACCTTTCCTTTGCAACTCATATACACTGTGTACCAAACTTTAGGAATACCTGCTCGTTCCATGATGTGGACTGACCAGGTGAATGCTACGAGCCGTTATTGATGTCACTTGATAAATCCACTTCCATCAGTGTAGATGAAGGGGAGGAGATGGGTTAAAGAAGGATTTTTTAGTCTTGAGACAAATAAAATAAAATTGTATTAGTCACATGCGCCGAATACAGCAGTCAAATGCTTACTTACTTGCCCTAACCAACAATACAGTTTAAAACAAATATGAATAAGAATAAGAAATAAAAGTAACAAGTAATAAAAGAGCAGCAGTAAAATAGCGATAGTGACACTATATACAGTGGGGTACCGGTACAGTGTCCTATACAGTGTCTATGTGCGGGGACTGGTTTAGGTGAGGCAATATAGAGTTATTAAAGTGACTATGCATAGATTATAACAACAGAGAGTAGCAGCGGTGTAAAAAGGGGGGGGGGCAATGAAAATAGTCTGGGTGGCCATTTTATTAGATATTCAGGAGTCTCATGGCTAGAACCTGTTTAGAAGCCTCTTTGACCATTTTTAGGGCCTTTCTCTGACACCGCCTGGTATAGAGGTCCTGAATGGCAGGAAGCTTGGCCACAGTGATGTGCAGGGCCATACGCACTACCCTCTGTAGAGCCTTGCGGTTGGAGGCCGAGCAGGCAGTGATTCAACCAGTCAGGATGCTCTCGATGGTTCAGCTGTAGAACCTTTTGAGGATCTGAGAAACCATTCTGAATCTTTTTTTGATGTTGAATTCCCCCCCCCCTTTTCTGCTGAATCTTTTCAGTCTCCTGAGGGGGAATAGGTTTTGTCGGGCCCTCTTCACGTCTGTTTTGGATTGCTTGGACCATGTTACTTTATTGGTGTTGACACCAAGGAACTTCAAGCTCTGAACCTGCTCCACTGCAGCCCAGTCGATGAGAATAGGGCGTGTTTGGCCCTCCTTTTCCTGTAGCCCACGATCAGCTCCTTTGTCTTGCTCACATTGAGGGAGAGGTTGTTGTCCTGGCACCACACGGCCAGGTCTCTGACCTCCTCCCTATAGGCTGTCTTGTCGGTGATCATGCCTACAACTGTTGTGTCATCTGCAAACTTAATGATGGTGTTGGAGTCGTGCCTGGCCGTGCAGTCATGAGTGAACAGGGAGTACAGGAGTGGACCGAGCCCGCACCCCCAAGTGGCCCCTGCATTGAGGATAAGCATGGCGGATGTGTTGTTACCTACCCTTACCACCTGTGCGGCCCGTCAGGAAGACCAGGATCCAGTTGCAGAGGGAGGTGTTTAGTCCCAGGGTCCATAGCTTATTGATGAGTGGTGTTGAACGTTGAGCTGTAGTCAATGAATAGCATTCTCACATAGGTGTTCCTTTTGTCCAGGTGGGAAAGGGCAGTGTGGAATCCAACATAGATCATCTGTGGATCTGTTAGGGCAGTATGCAAATTGGAGTGGGTCTAGGGTTTCTAGATAATGGTGTTGATGTGAGCCATGACCAGCCTTTCAAAGCACTTCATGGCTACAGATGTGAGTGATACAGGTTGGTAATCATTTAGGCAGGTTACCTTAGTTTTCTTGGGCACAAGGACTATGGTGGTCTGCTTAAAACATGTAGGTATTACAGACTCGGACAGGGAGAGGTTGAAAATGTCAGTGAAGACACTTGCCAGTTGGTCAGCGCATGCTCGCAGTACACGTCCTGGTAATCCGTCTGGCCCTGCGACCTTATGAATGTTGACCTGATTAAAGGTCTTACTCACTTTGGCTGCGGAGAGCGTGCTCACACAGTTTTCCGTAACAGCTGGTATTCTCATGCATGTTTAGTGTTATTTGCCTCGAAGTGAGCATAGAAGTAGTTCAGCTCGTCTGGTGTAGGCTGTGTCTCTTGGCTGTGCTTCCCTTTGTAGTCTGTAATGGTTTGCATGCCCTGCCACACCAGACGACTGTCAGAGCCGGTGTAGTATGATTCGATCTTAGTCCTCTGTTGACGCTTTGCCTGTTTGATGGTTCGTCGGAGGGCATAGAGGGATTTCTTATAAGCTTCCGGGTTAGAGTCCCGCTCCTTGAAAATGGCAGCTTTAGCCTTTAGCTCAGTGTGGATGTTGCCTGTAATCCAAGACTTCTGGTTGTGGTATGTACGGTCAGTCACTGTGGGGATGACGGTCACTGTGGGGACGACGTCATCAATGCACTTATTGATGTGGTGTACTCCTCAATGCCATCGGAGGAATCCCAGAACATATTCCAGTCTGTACTAGAAAAACAGTCCTGTAGCTTAGCATCTGCTTCATCTGATCACTTTTTTATAGATCAAGTCACTGGTGCTTCCTGCTTGAATTTTTGCTTGTAAACAGGAATCCGGAGTATAGAATTATGTTCAGATTTGCCAAATGGAGGGTGATGGAGAGCTTTGTATGTGTCTCTGTGTGTGGAGTGAAGGTGATCCAGAGTATTTTTCCCTCTGGTTGCACATTTAACATGCTGATAGAAATTTGGTAAGATGGATTTAAGTTTCCCTGCATTAAATTTCCTGTTTGCTTATGGCGAAATACATCTCATTTGGTGCAGTCTTAGTGCCAGCATCAGTCTGTGGTGGTATGTAGACAGCTACGAAAAATACAGATGAAAACTCTCTAGGTAGATAGTGTGGTCTACAGCTTATCATGAGATACTCTACCACAGGCGAGCAATACCTCGAGACTTCCTTAGATATCGTGCACCAGCTGTTATTTACAAAAATTCATAGTTCGCCGTCCCTTTTCTTACCAGAAGCCTCTGTTCTATCCTGTCGATACAGCGTATAGCCATGATAATGTCTCCGTGAAGCATAAGATATTACAGTTTTGAATGTCCCGTTGGTAGTTTAATTTTCCGCATAGGTCGGCAATTTTATTTTCCAAAGATTGCACATTTGCTAGCAGAATGGAAGGAAGTGGGAGTTTATTCGATCGCCTATGAATTCTCAGAAGGCAGCTCACCCTCTGGCCCCTTTTTCTCCGCCTTCTCTTCACGCAAATGTCGGGGATCTGGGCCTGTTTCCGGGAAAGCATTATATCACTCACATTGGGCTTGTCGGACTCTTTTAAAGGAAAAAAATATTCTGCCAGTTCGTGGGAGTAATCGCAGTTCTGAAGTTATTTTCGATAATAGGAGACGGTAGCAGCAACATTATGTACAAAATAAGTCTAAAAAATTAGTTACAAACAATGCAAAGAAACAAACAAAAACACAATTGGTTAGGGATCTGAAAAAAACGTCAGCCTTGTTGTCCGGCGTCATCTTGTCAATGCCAACCCTCTTGCCACATGGATTGTGTATGTGTTTATTCAGAGGATGAATGGGCAAGACAAAATATTTAAGTGCCTTTGAACGGGGTATGGTGGTAGGTGCCAGGCGCACCGCTTTGAATGGAAGTTTCATGCTCAACAGTTTCCTTGTCTGTCAAGAATTAACTATTCCAGCCACAGGAAATCCAGCTGACTTAGGAAGCATTGGAGACAACATGGGCCAGCATCCCTGTGGAACACTTTCGACACCTCGTAGAGTCCATACCCTGACGAATTGAGGTTGTTCGGAGGGCAAAAGGTGGTGCAACTCAATATTAGGAAGGTGTTCCTAATGTTTAGAACACTAAGTACATTCCCTACACATCTACCAGTGGAACATATTTCTGCTGGATTTCAATGTACCAGAGAGCGGGGAGGGACATTCCGCACAGTCAATGGTGTGGTCGTTCTTCCTCCTCTCTGTCAGTTTGCATAAGCTGGTTACTGGGATTAAGTCTGTCACGACTGTGTGCGTGTGTATTGTGTGTGTGCGTGTGTATTGTGTGCGTGCGTGTGCCCACATGTTTTTGAGCCTGTTCTTCTGTTTTTAAGAGATACATTTTCACCATTTAGTTGTGTCTAGATTCAAGGCCAATATGCTCTATACAAATAAATGCATTAAAGATGACACCAGCTTCTATTGCTATGTGATTTATATTTGTGTGCTGTCTGGATTTGTAAATGTCCATGATTGTTATTAATGAAGCTGAGATTCTGAATAGTTTTTTTTTTACAAACTAACTTGATGATAACCCTCAATTTTGCCACTAGAGATTCTGTTGAGGGTGAATGTCTTTGTTAGAGGAAGTTGGAGATATTAGCATGTTGCTAGCTCTGGAAGTGTTTTAGGTTTTAAACAAGGGATCTGCCAAAATGATTACCCTATTCAGTATGCAGTGTTCCACTATTGACCAGGTCTATAGTAGCACACTATAGGTAATATGGTACTATTCTAAACTCAGGATCTTGAACACTATCTTGTAAGTTTTTTATAATCATTTGTTGCGAAATAGCTGTTCTCCTTGACTTGGGGTTAAAGCCAGGGGATATATAAGGACCTCTGGTATGGGGGAGAGTGATTTTGTACATTTCCTCACTTCAAATAAATACTTAATTTTATGAAGTTATTGGCATTAATGTCTTCATTCAACTCTCTCCACATTTGCCATATTCTTACATGCCCTATGTACACAATAACATGTACACAACCGAAACATGTACACAATAACCACTGAGGTTAACATGTTTAATGAAAGCACAGAATATCAACAGAGTAACTATCATAGCCCTTACAAAAAAAAGATTGACGTTTTAAAACTGCTGTAAAAGTGCAGTAACTGCAGACGGCTGTGGTATTTTGGACGAAGTAATTGCAGAATGGCTGCAGTGCACTGCACTCACACTGCAAACTTACTGCAATCCTTTTTCGTAAGGGAGGCTATACATGTAAAATTGTATTTAAAAAAATATATTGTAAAAAAGCAAACAAAAAGTATTCGCAGCATATCTCAAAACAAACTCAGCAAAAAAAAGAAACGTCCCTTTTTCAGGAACCTGTCTTTCAAAGATAATTCGTAAAAATCCAAATAACTTCACAGATCTTCATTGTAAAGGGATTAAACACTGTTTCCCATGCTTGTTCAATGAACCATAAACAATTCATGAACATGCACCTATGGAACAGTTGTTAAGACACTAACAGCTTACAGATGGTAAGCAATTAAGGTCACAGTTATGAAAACATAGGACACTAATGAGGCCTTTCTACTGACTCTGATAAACACCAAAACAAAGATGCCCAGAGTCCCTGCTCATCTGCGTGAGCATGCCTTAGGCATGCTGCAAGGAGGCATGAGGACTGCAGATGTGGCCAGGGCAATAAATTGCAATGTCTGTACTGTGAGACGCCTAAGACAGCGCTACAGCGCTACAGGTTCAGACTGTCCGCAATAGGCTGAGAGAGGCTGGAACCCACCGTCGCTGGACCAGACAGAACTGGCAAAAAGTGCTCTTCACTGACAAGTCGCGGTTTTGTCTCACCAGGGGTGATGATCGGGTTCGCGTTTATCGTCGAAGGAATGAGCGTTACACTGAGGCCTGTACTCTGGAGCGGGATCGATTTGGAGGTGAAGGGTCCGTCATGGTCTGGGGCGGTGTGTCACAGCATCACCAGACTAAGCTTGTTGTTATTGCAGGCAATCTCAACGCTGTGCATTACAGGGAAGACATCCTCCTCCCTCATGCGGTACCCTTCCTGCAGGCTCATCCTGACATGACCCTTCAGCATGACAATGCCACCAGCCCTTACTGCTCGTTCTGTGCATGATTTCCTGCAAGACAGGAATGTCAGTGTTCTGCCATTGCCAGTGAAGAGCCCAGATCTCAATCCCATTGAGCACTTCTGGGACCTGTTGGATTGGAGGGGGAGGGCTAGGGCCATTCCCCCCCAGAAATGTCCAGGAACTTGCAGTTGCCTTGGTGGAAGAGTAGGGTAACATCTCACAGCAAGATCTGGCAAATCCAGTGAGGAGGAGATGCACTGCAGGACTTAATGCAGCTGGTGGCCACATCAGATACTGACTGTTACTTTTGTCTGTTAGTCACATGTCTGTGGAACTTGTTCAGCTTATGTCTCAGTTGTTGCGTCTTGTTGCGTTCATTCAAGTATTCACACGTGTTAAGTTTGCTGAAAATAATCGCAGTTGACAGTGAGAGGACATTTCTTTTTCTTTGTGGCTGAGTTGATTTCTGACCCACTGTCAGGAACAGCGGCTTGACATATAATAAATAGACATTTAGTCATGGCATCAAATATAAACAAAAAGAGATAAGACGTAATTTCAGACGAACAAAACAATGACTTTACATGAGGAGGGCGGTGTGTGCGCCGACGAGTGTCACAACAAACCTCTGCTAAACTAGAAGACCTGCACAGACCAGTAGAGGTAGATAAAAGGCTAAACTGTGGCTTGAATGAGCAGTGACATGTTTGTGCCTGGCCAACAGATGCGTACTTGTGGCACTTGTAAGTATTTCCCCGATGCCCATTGAGGAAATATCAATGAGAATACATTCCGACACTGTCAACATGTCGACTGAATGAGTGGATGTGTTGTTTCATTTACATAAGTCCACTGGGTTGAATGAATCAAAAACAGATTCTGAAGACCCTGGACTGGGTTTGGCAGAGCTGGAGACCTGTGGTCTTCAGAGATGGAGTTGTTTAGCCAGAAACACAAATGTATACACTGTTGCCCTATTTACAATCAGAAAATAGACAAACATATAAATAATCTAAAAATTACAAATGGTTCATACTAGTAAGCACATACACGTTTTGAATAAATAAGGCGTGATACTTCATGTAAATAAATTAAGAGTAATTTTTTGTTTGTTTAAATAAAATGTTATGTTGTGTGCTCATGTGAATGAGAGTGTTTTTGTATGGATTTGTAGAAAGAAAGTCAGTGTATTTGGTGGATGTTGATGTGTGTAGGTATGTGTTAAGTAGTGTTTAAGCTGAGTAAAAAATGACACAGTATATGTCCATACGCGTCTGTCCATGTGTGTGTGTGTGTGTGTGTGTGTGTGTGTGTGTGTGTGTGTGTGTGTGTGTGTGTGTGTGTGTGTGTGTGTGAGTGTGTGTTATGTGCCCGATTATATGCATACTGTAAATGTATGTCGGAGGGTCCATGCTTTAGTGAGTGAGCTCCTGCTGACACTCTGAGTCTCCTAGTAGGTCATTTGACCCCGGGATCTTCTTCCCATTCCAGGTGGATACACACCAACACCTGGCAGGGGGTCCCACCAGAGACGACTCACACTAAAACAGAAGAGAGGGAGGAAAAGAGAGAGAAAGATGTTAAACGACATGGATCAACTTAAGTACATTGCTATTTTTGATTGAACTCTTAACTAGGAACCAGAGTCTTCGTGATCCGATCACCTGGTCCTACTATCAACCACTAACGAGCAAATGCTCTTGCTAAACACACCAACCCCTTTCTATCGAGGCAGCTCCCGAAGAAGACGCGTGGGCTGCTTACCTGCTTAGCCTTGTGGAAGCCATGTTTGTCACAGTTGGGGAGGTAAAAGGTGGTAAACTTCTCTCCTAGTTCCTGCTGAGAGCTGGCTATCCTGTCGAGGGCTGCATGCAGCTCAATGTGGCAGGGCCCCTAGCGGTAGGACAGAGAGAGGGCAATGAACATCTAACACAAATAATACACACAGAAATATGGACACAGAATATATATGAAATACGTAGTTATATCTGACTGAAACAGATTAAATCACCACGTGATTAAATTGAAAGCTAATTTAATCTCAAGAGAGCAACACTTTCCCACTGAGGCTTGGTGGTTTTTGTTAAAATGGCAACAACTTCCTCTGGTGGCTAGGAGCTAAATTGACCTGAACTGTAAATCAGATTTTAGAGGCCCTTTGCTGCATTAAGCTAAAGGTAAAGAAGAAGAAAGTAAGGGCCGTATAAAGCATCTGATTTAGGATCAGTTCAGCCTTTTAGATCACCATTAATAATATTACATGGAGAGGGGGAGACCTGATCCTAGATCAAAACTCCTACTCTGAGAAGCTTGATACAATAGTCCCCAGTGGTATCTTCCACCATTACATTCTGATGACCGAGCTACCTAACTCTAATACAAAGTCAGATTGAATACTGTGCGTACCTGTTCCACCAGGTTCTTGCGGATAACATTGACCTTGGCCTTGATGCTCTCCTGATTCCCCTCATTTCTTGGGTCAAAGGGGCTGTTAAGTCCCAGGAGGTAGGGCAGGGAGCTGAGGTCTGTCAACCATTCTACTACCTCTGTGCATCAGAGAGAGAAATGAGTGGGTGAGTATAGCATTTTGAGCATTAGTTGACATGATATATTTTGTATTATGTTGTCAAAATAAGTTGATTTTGTATGGAAAAGAAGGAAGGAAGTTATCTTTACTCATTGTGTATTCATTCCTTGTGTTATTAACTTTCTATAATTTTTCTATTCTTCTCTCTGAATTGTTGGGAATGGCCTGTAAGTAAGCCTTTCCCTGTTAGTCTATACCTGTTGTTTATGAAGCATATCACAAATATCTATATTTTTTTTATCAATTCATCAATGAATCAATTATTTAAAAACTAAAACACAACAACAGAAAGCTGGGTCTACCTTGTCCCTTGTCCTCGATGCAGATAGCCTGTCCCCTAGTGAGAGAGTAGAGAGGTCTGGGGTCTCCAGATCTAGGGCTGCATTTGAACCCCTCAGCACAGTGGGCCGTGTACACCCCACAGGATGCCCCCTTTGCCAGAGCACATGCTAAGCAGCAGCCACATCCCGGCTCCCTTAGAACCTGCTTACAGTCTGGGGAGATGGCCGGGCATTCATTCAGTTTCTCCTGGGTACAGGGGGCACAGCGGATAGGCTCTGGACCTACCACGGGGGAAGACAGGGCCAGAGAGGCCAGGAGGGACAATGACACCGCTGCCAACAGGGTCAACTTTTCATATAATCCAAGCATCTTGAATCTGAAATCTTCAGGTGTAGGAAGAATCTTCAAGTATAGTTATTGCTTAGTTTTCGAGTTCTTTTGACTAGCACAATATACTGTCGATAGGTAGTTCTAGGTCTCCTTCTATCCTTCTGCACTGAATTCTCCAAACAGAAGAGCTGCAGTATTTATACAGAACTCTGACCCTCAGGGAGGTTAATGTTTGATCCAGATATTAAATATTTTGGACGGACAGAGCAGCAGCAGCAGTTGTATTGGGTTGGAGGGCGGATGGATGGGTGGTTTGACCTCTGGTAGATTGCGTAGATCTGAACTGAGGTTCACTGGAGCTGCCTGCCTGCCCTGTCGTCAATATTTACTCTGGGACGAGGAGTACAGTAATTGTACAAGGTGATGTTGGAAAACATTTGTGTGTGTGTGTGTGTCTGTGTTTTGACCCCTAGATGGTTATTCATGGTCTTATCTTATGACGGGTATCATAATGAAGATGCGAGAACATATTTAAGAAGGGTATCTATTGAAATGTAATGACAAATACATACTGTGTGATGTGGTAGACAAACTAATGAGGGATTGATGATGATGATGTGCATTGAGATTCATTCATGATAGGGTCATAGGTTACAGGCAATTCGAGAACTGGCTATGACTCGATTCTATTTGCATTAAACATATTTGTTGGTCAGTCCATGTGGTTGAAATAGGGGTCATCTGTGGGTCACATAAACACGATCATCCCCTCAATTGCATAACCAGGCGACCATAACATGTTTGTCTGGAGAAAGACTTGTGTAAATGGTCATTTCCTGTTGAAGTATTAGATCATCACACTTTATCTAAGGTAAACACTGAACACCTCGACACCCCTTCCCCATACCTCGATACACACATGCACACACACATGCACACACACTTTGTCTCTCTCTCTCTCTCTCTCTCTCTCTCTCTCTCTCTGTGCCTCTATGAGATACCCCGTGCTTCTCGTCACGTGATGAAGCATGGTGACTTTGTATAATTACTGAGCTATTGGTCAGTGTGTCACGTCACACCAACTGAAGCCACCATGTCATATGTAGATGTTGACAAACACAATAGGTTGGTTAGGAGTGTCTCCTGCTCTCAGTGTCCTAATTCATGGTCATGACTCAACATTATTTATTGTGTATTGGTGACACAGCCTGTTTTTGTCTTGCAATGTTGCAATGTGCCCTTTTCAAGTCTACTCAACAACCAGCTCATATGTTGTAGCCTCCTCAATGCATAAGATTCACCAGAAGTTGTGGGAAAGTATCATCCTAGGAGGACAAATTGAAAAAAGTATCATGGGCAGATTATCAAAAAGTGTGTTTGAATACTATAATTGAATTATTCAATCTCTATAAACACAGGAGGGAAATGTACATTTGATATATTTTGTTTGTCCAGACCGTCATGACTACAGGCTTATTATTGGTACTTAGTGCAGTTGGCACCTTTCTCCGCCCTCTAGCCCCTCTCCTCTTCTGTGGTGGTGGTAGCTCGTCCTTCCCTCTCCTCTTTTGTGGTGGTGGTAGCTCGTCCTTCCCTCTCCTCTTCTGTGGTGGTGGTAGCTCGTCCTTCCCTCTCCTCTTTTGTGGTGGTGGTAGCTCGTCCTTCCCTCTCCTCTTCTGTGGTGGTGGTAGCTCGTCCTTCCCTCTCCTCTTCTGTGGTGGTGGTAGCTCGTCCTTCCCTCTCCTCTTCTGTGGTGGTGGTAGCTCGTCCTTCCCTCTCCTCTTCTGTGGTGGTGGTAGCTCGTCCTTCCCTCTCCTCTTCTGTGGTGGTGGTAGCACGTCCTTCCCTCTCCTCTTCTGTGGTGGTGGTAGCTCGTCCTTCCCTCTCCTCTTCTGTGGTGGTGGTAGCTTGTACTTCCCTCTCCTCTTCTGTGGTGGTGGTAGCTCGTCCTTCCCTCTCCTCTTCTGTGGTGGTGGTAGCTTGTCCTTCCCTCTCCTCTTCTGTGGTGGTGGTAGCTCGTCCTTCCCTCTCCTCTTCTGTGGTGGTGGTAGCTTGTCCTTCCCTCTCCTCTTCTGTGGTGGTAGTAGCTCGTCCTTCCCTCTCCTCTTCTGTGGTGGTGGTAGCTCATCCTTCCCTCTCCTCTTCTGTGGTGGTGGTAGCTCGTCCTTCCCTCTCCTCTTCTGTGGTGGTGGTAGCACGTCCTTCCCACTCCTCTTCTGTGGTGGTGGTAGCTCGTCCTTCCCTCTCCTCTTCTGTGGTGGTGGTAGCTCGTCCTTCCCTCTCCTCTTCTGTGGTGGTGGTAGCTCGTCCTTCCCTCTCCTCTTCTGTGGTGGTGGTAGCTCGTCCTTCCCTCTCCTCTTCTGTGGTGGTGGTAGCTCATCCTTCCCTCTCCTCTTCTGTGGTGGTGGTAGCTCGTCCTTCCCTCTCCTCTTCTGTGGTGGTGGTAGCTCGTCCTTCCCTCTCCTCTTCTGTGGTGGTGGTAGCTCATCCTTCCCTCTCCTCTTCTGTGGTGGTGGTAGCTCGTCCTTCCCTCTCCTCTTCTGTGGTGGTGGTAGCTTGTCCTTCCCGCTCCTCTTCTGTGGTCGTGGTGGTGTAGTTGGTTGCTCTTCATCTGACGATCTGACGATGACCAGGAGTCTCCTCCTTGTGCAATGTGTTTGTTTCCCTCTCCTGTTGATGGGTAGCTGAGGCTGGAATAAATTGAAATACTTGCACCGAACCGTCGACAAAAAATATAAAGTGAGAAGAGGGCTGGGGACAGCAGCCTACTTTCCTCTACTTCCAGCTGACCTCCATCCTCTTCCCCATTAGCCTCTCTGTTTCCCAGGGAGAATGAACCCTGGTCGGGTTTCCTCATCCCAGAGGTCCCCTGTTGTCTGGGTAGGAGTTGGATATGATAGGCCTACTTTGGCCAAGAGAACTGGAGTCCCGACAAGGCCTCCGCACCTGAAGACACTTCCTCTTCATCCTCCTCCCCTTCTTCCTGGATGGGTTCCAGCAGCTGTATCATTAGTTTTTCATGAGCTGATTAGTTTTATGCAAATAGATCATGTGAACCTGATGAACTGAACAGGGCTATATATATATAATATATAGGATTCTTGTATTATTTGTGATGACCCTGAAGCTAGCAAAATCACGGATCATTTCAATAGCACACATTATAATGACTATGCAGCAGCAGCACCAACAGTAGAATTTGCATACTTCCTATTCAAAATCATGGTTTCTGGAGACATTTCAGGTTGGAGACATACCTTTTAACTTACATATTGCTGTCGATTCTCTAAAATATCAATTAACTGAGGATTTTTTATTTATCTTTATTTAACTTGGCAAGTCAGTTAAGCACAAATTATTATTTTCAATGACGGCCTAGGAACAGTGGGTTAACTGCCTGTTCAGGGGCAGAACGACAGATTTGTACATTGTCAGCTCGAGGATTTGAACTTGCAAACTTCCGGTTACTAGTACAATGCTCTAACCACTAGGGTACCCTGCCACCCCAAGAAGGAACGTTTGTGCTGTCTTGCTCAAGGGCACATCAACAGATTTTGTTCCTAGTCGGGTTGGGGTTTTGAACCAACAAGCTTTCGGTTACTGGCCCAATGTTCCTAACCGCTAGGCTACCTGCTGCAAATATGCAATATCCACTCTGTCAATGCTACCCAGTTACTTACAGTATGTAGCCAGTGTTTTTACCTTGGGAATCCTACAGGCACAGAACCATATAAGCAGAGCTGACACACAACTGGATTTACTAATGAGGTTGATAGTATTATCAACTATGGTTAGAGTAACCACCGAAAGGCTAGTCATCATCTAATATAATAGGTTATAACAGAACACCACAACAGACTGTGTAAACCAGGGAGTACTGTTGAGCAGGCCAGGCCAGTTCTTTATTGACTTAACTGTTATACTGATTGAGCCCCAGAAAAACCACACAATACTGGGAAAACATTGGAAAGCATTGGCTGCCGCTCAACATTTTGGGATATTTCTAGGTTTATCTGTGCAAATTTGCCAGTGTCAGTGACTTTGGGTAGCTGAAGCTTTGCAGGGAAGTTGTTATTGTAAGAACCGTGTTGGTTCAAAGGTTAACAAATGGAACTTGAAAACCCCATTGAACACATACACTGAGTATACAAAACATAAAAACATCTTCTATTTCCATGACATAGACTGACCAGGCGAACCGTGGTGAAAGCTATGACCCCATTATTATGTCCCTTGTTAAATTCACTTGAATGAGTGTAGATGGAGGGGAGGAGACGGGTTAAAAGAAGCATTTTTAAGCCTTCAAGACAATTGAGACTTGGAGTGTGTCGGTGGTTAGACGCACACGTTAGACGCACAGGTTTGTGTCAAGAACTGCAACGCTGCTGTGCTTTTCACACACAGTGTCCCGTGTGTATCAAGAATGGTCTACCACCCAAAAGGACATCCAGCCAACTTGACACAACTGTGGGAAGCATTGGACTTAACAGGTGCCAGAATCCCTGTGGAGACCTTTTTCCGAGAGAAAAATAACATGCTTTAACGAGGGCTAACCTCATCAAGGACATGACTTGGCATCCCAGGACACCAGCATTCCAGAATCTTGACCTAATTCCTAATTTAATTCCTACACACACACACACACACACACACACACACACACACACACACACACACACACACACACACACACACACACACACACACACACACACACACACACACAACATCAAGAAACTTAAGATCATGTATTTTGTACATCAACAATGTGTTTATTACAAAATAAACTGTAAACGGAGATAACTGTACAAGATACGTTGTTTATAGCTGTTTATAGCTGTAGTAATCTATTTACAAACGTACCATTGTCTGTGTATCAAACTGATGAGCTAAAAAGGCATGTTTCAATCACCGTAAGCTTTCTTAGTAGTAAGGCAAAATACTTGAAACTGGAACTGCAGATCGAGTGAAAGTCGTCACCTACTGTATCTCTCTAATGGCCAGGCTTAATCTACGGTACGGGAGCTGGAGACTGTGATTCTACAGCTCCTACGTAGGTTGCTAAGTCTATACTTATTTGCAGAATACGGATTTTGTGTGTGTGTGTGTGATGTGCACAGGGGTGCATGTCTGTGTATGTGTGGGGGTTTGTGTAAGTGCATGTGTGAAGGTGTGAGCATGTGTATGTCGCTGGATGTGTGTGTAAACGTACCGTTGACACTCACCCGGCCGCACCGGGTTTGGCATTCACTAGAGTCCTACAGCGCACGTCAGTCGGACTCGGGGATAAGGGCATCCTTATCGCTCTGTGGGTCAAAGCCAATGTACTTTACCCAATACCTCTCGTACCGACCTCACTTTCAAAGCCTTGGCCGCAGCCTGCGGCTTGTGTAGCCAACACAGGACACACACTCCCACACGTAATCCTTATCAGAGCAGAGCAATGGACGAATAACAAGCCTTGATCAATACACGAGCTCAACAAGGTCACAGAAGCAAACAAAGTGTGTGTATTTCTCCCGGTTGCCTACATTAGTATTATTTCTATGTTACTTACCCTCATCCGATACATGTTTGTTTGGATCCATGAGACATAAAAAAAATGTCATATGCAGTAAACCATATGTCCTGCCTATTGAGTGTTTCTGGGAGAAAGAAACTGCCTGAATGACCTTTTCCCTCGTGGCTCTAGAAATCCAGAGGCCTAGATGGCATTTGTGCTCCTGCCGTGAAGGACGATGTACTAAACCACAGGATCTTAAAGGAGCTCATTGCTTTGGTTTGCGCTCGACGGGGAACCAGACCAGTCAATCTATCCCAGCAGTATGAGCAGCACTAACAGTTCATGAACTGCCAGAAACCTTTCAAAAGCCTTGTGAGATTTTGAAAACTCTTTGAATGTATAAAAACCTATTTGTGCTAATTCGTTGAAGATTTAAGAACACCCACATGCATACACACATATAAATATTTGTGTAGAAATACACACTTGCATGCATACCATACGTACAGTACACAGATTGTATTTACACTGTGAAGGATGGAATGTATCCTTGACATAGTCAGAGAAGAAGACATAGAAAAGCATTAATAACATGATCAGTCCTCTTATATGTGGATAATACTGGGTTGTGTGTGCATGACCCCTTGTTGGGACTGTGCACACACAGAGGGACGACACACTGTCACCTGACTGCCACCCTTAAGTCATCAGGAGCATGGTGTTCCAATCCTGGAAGCTGGAATTCTTCAGTTGATTGTATGCGGTTCCAAACGGTGGCAAGTCACAACTACTGTCACAAAAACGTACACAAACTCAATCAAGTCCGCAGGTTGATTGCAATCGGGATTTTATACTTGGTGTGATTGTCCAGATATCCAATCTGACCATCCTCAGAACCAGGTAGCTCCTGGAGGAGCATCCCTCCATTGATCCATTGTGCAGTGGACTGTCCCAGTATCCCAGTTACCCACAGGAGACCTTGGTTCATTCTGTAGTGGGACCCTCAGTGGATCTAGTCGTGATGGATGTTATAGCCCAGGACCCTGGAGCTCAAGTTTACAACAGTGCAGGGCTTCTTCTCTCCACCTACCTACACAGCCACTCCTCCCACATCTACCTCCGTCTCCTCTTCTTCCTCCTCCTCTCCCAGAGTAGGCACGCAGTGCGAGGGCAAGCATTGCGTGGGGTGGAGGTTGGCACCGGGGCTAGAGCTGCTGTTACCCATGCCACCGAGGCTAACCATGCTAGCACGGACGGTGAAGCTGGCGACAGAGTTGACGCTGCCCAGTTTGGTGGGAACGCTGGCCTTGCCGCAGGAGTGGGCGCGGCGGCTCAGGCTGGCAGAGCGCACCACGGAGGACGTGGGGGCACAGCCGGTGCTGTGGACCTTGCCCTCCAGGAAGTATGTGAGCATCTCACCCTTACCCTTCACGCTGACCTTGCCCCGGCACACCAGGTCATAGTTATCCCCCAGGATCCGGTACACATCCTCTGTTACCTGGGGGAGGGAGGGAGGTAAATAGAGAGAGAGAGAGAGAGAGAGAGAGAGAGAGAGAGAGAGAGAGAGAGAGAGAGAGAGAGGTTATACCACTGTCATACAATGAAATGTACTGTAGGCCAATCAACAGGCCTCAATCATAACACATCATTTAGTACAGTACACATGGCACATGCACAAATAGGGCTCAACCAGTACACAGGCACATGCACAGTTAGGGCTCAGCCAGTACAGGTATATGCACAGATAGGGCTCAACTAGTACACAGGCACATGCACAGTTAGGGCTCAACCAGTACAGGTATATGCACAGATAGGGCTCAACTAGTACACAGGCACATGCACAGTTAGGGCTCAACCAGTACAGGTATATGCACAGATAGGGCTCAACTAGTACACAGGCACATGCACAGTTAGGGCTCAACCAATACAGGTATATGCCTAGATAGTGCTCAACCAGTGCCTGAGCACTTGCCCTCCTATGATAAAGTGCCCTAGCTGCTCTGTGGTTTAAAAAAAAGTAGTCTTTACATTTTTGTTTTAATTTTGAATGTAACAAAATGCACATCAAACTATCTGATTTTATAAGCTCATAAATCTCATACCCCCTCCCCTGCCTTCCCACTCAAAGAGCGCACTCCTCTGACTTGCATGCGTGGCCACTGGCTGCTGGTACTGGGCGGGAAGACATGAATATGCCAACTGGTAGGAGGCTACTGGTAGGTAGGAGGCTACTGGTAGGTAGGAGGCTACTTTTGAGTTGGATCTGTCATTCGTGTCTCTCACTGTTTTGCACAGCCCTGTCAGTACCTGTATCTTGCCAGGGACTCCGGTGCTATCCATGCGGCTGGCCACGTTCACTGTGTTCCCCCAGATATCATACTGTGGCCTCCTGGCCCCGATCACCCCCGCCACCACTGGACCCACGTTGATACCCACTCTCAGGACAAAGTCGTTGTATGACTGGTAGTTGATTTCATCCAGCACATCGAACATCTCAATAGCATAGTCTGCCACTGTGCTCAGGTGATCATAGACAGATTTTTTGTCCTATAGAAGGGAGTAAGGAAATAAACAAAGATTACATTTAATTATCACATTCATTCACTGTCCTTGTTATATTCATATGTTTTTTTACATGTTATTTAACAAACACACACAAGACCGCACCAGAAACACACAAGCGCACACACTTGCCTTTGTTCCGATGGTGGGGACTAGACCCACAGCTGCCATATATGTGCTGCCAATGGTTTTGATCTTCTCTATGTCCTTATAGCATTCTTTATCCATGAGCTGAGGAAAAATGAGATTTACACCTATACACAGGAGAAGGCAACAAAGAGTGCTAATATCCCAGATAACTGTAGCAGCCAACTTCCTCACCTCGTCAAAATCTGCGATGATTTCATTGAGTAGTCTCAGACACTCCACTCCCATGTTGTTCCCATCCAGCTCAATGTAGAAGTCATTGAAGTTGGGGATGGAAGCAAACAGCACTCCGACTTGGGCATAGGACTGGTAATACAGATCCTATAGAAAAACACATAGCCAACCATAGTCACTAGGCCAAATAGATGTACTGTGTATTGAACAAAAATATAAACGTAGCATGTAAGGTGTTGGTCCCATGTTTCATGAGCTGAAATAAAAGATCCCAGAAACTTTCCATACGCACAGAAAGCTTATTTCTCTCAAATGTTGTGCACAAATTTGTTTACATCCCTGTTAGTGAGTATTTCTCCTTTGCCAAGATAATTCAAGCCCTTTGGTGGAGAAAAACTGATTCTGATTGGCTGGGCCTGGCTCCCAAGTGGGCTGCGCCCCTGACCAGTCATGTGAAATCCATAGATTAGGGTCTAACAAATGCATTTCAAATGACTGATTTCCTTATAAGAACTGTAACTGAGTAAAATTGTGGAAATTGTTGCATGTTGTATTTATTTTGTTCAGTATACAGTGCCTTCGGAAAGTATTCAGACCCCTTGACTTTTTCCACATGTTACGTTACAGACTTGATTAAATAAATTGATTAAATAAAAATATTTCCTCAGCAATCTACTCACAATACCCCATAATGACAAAGAGAAAACAGGTTCTTAGAAATGTTGCTAATAAAAAATTATACAAAACAGAAAGAGCCTATTTACATAAGTATTCAAACCCTTTGCTATGAGACTCAAAATTGAACTCAGATGCATCCTGTTTCCATTGATCATCCTTGAGATGTTTCTACAACTTGATTGGGGTCCACCTGTGGTAAATTCAAGTGATTGAACATTATTTGGAAAGGTACACACCTGTCTATATAAGGTCCCACAGTTGACAATGCATGTCAGAGCAAAAACCAAGCAATGAGGTCGAAAGAAATGTCCCTAGACCTCCAAGACAGGATTGTGTCGAGGCACAGATCTGGGGAAGGGTACCAAAAATTGTCTGCAGCATTTAAGGTCCCCAAGAACACAATGGCCTCCATCATTCCTAAATGGAAGAAGTTTTGAACCACCAAGACTCTTCCTAGAGCTGGCTGCCTGGACAAATTGAGCAATCGGGGGAAAAGGGCCTTGGTCAGGGAGGTGACGAAGAACCTGATGGTCAGTCTGACAAAGCTCCAGAGTTCCTCTGTGGAGATGGGAGAACCTTCCAGAAGGACAACCATCTCAGCAGCACTCTACCAATCAGGCCTTTATGGTAGAGTGGCCAGAAGGAAGCCACTCCTCAGTAAAAGGCACATGACAGCCCGCTTGGAATTTGCCAAAAGGCACCTAAAGGACTCACAGACCACGAGAAACAAGATTCTCTGGTCTGATGAATCCAATATTGAACTCATTGGCCTGAATGCCAAGCCTCACGTGTGGTGTAAAGTACTTAAATAAAAATACATTACTATTTATATTTTTGACAACTTTTACTTTCACTTCACTACTTTCCAGAAGAAAATTATATTGTTTTTACTCCATACATTTTTCCTGACACCCAAAAGTACTCATTACATTTTTAATGGCTAGCAGGAGAGGAAAATGGCCCATTTCACACACTTATCAAGAGAGTGTCCCTGGGCATCCCTAATGCCTCTGATCTGGCAGACTCATTAAACACAAATGCTTCATTTGAGTTTCTGAGTGTTGGATAGTGCACATGGCTATCTGTAAATGCAAAAACAAAATGGTGCTGTCTGGTTTGCTTAATATTAGCACTTTGAAATTCTTTATACATTCACTTTTAATGCTTAAGTATATTTAAAACCAAATACTTTTAGACTTTTTCTAAAGGAATATTTTCTATTTCTATTAAGTTATCATACTCAAGTATGACCATTGTGTACTTTTTCCAGCTCTGGCGTCACGTCTGGAGGAAACCTGGCACCATTCCTACGGTGAAGCATGGTGGTGGCAGCATCATGCTGTGGAGTCATTTTTCAGCAACTGGGACTGGGAGACTAGTTAGGATTGAGTGAAAGATGAACAGAGCAAAGTACAGACATATCCTTAATGAAAACCTGCTCCAGAGCACTCAGGACCTCAGACTGGGGCGAAGGTTCACCTTCCATAGGACAACAACCCAAAGCACACAACCAAGACAACACAGGGGTGGCTTCGGGACAAGTCTCTGAATGTCCTTGAGTGGCCCAGCCAGAGCCCGGACTTGAACCCGATTGAACATCTCTGGAGAGACCTGAAAATAGCTGTGCAGCGACGCTCCCCATCCAACCTGACAGAGCTTGAGAAGATCTGCAGAGAAGAATGGGAGTAAATCCTCATATACAGGTGTGCCAAGCTTGTAGCATCATACCAAAGAAGACTCGAGGCCATAATCGCTGCCAAAGGTGCTTCAACAATGTACTGAGTAAAGGGTGTAAAGACTTATGCGAATGTGACATTTTATTTAAAAAATGTTCTTTGTCATTATGAGGTATTGCGTGTAGATTGATGAGGGGAAAAAAACAATTTAAACAATTTTAGAATAAGGCTGTAACGTAACAAAATGTGGAAAAAGTCAAGGGATCTGAATACTTTCCGAAGGCTCTGTATATGGCAAGGTACTATTGATCCTTTGAAGGAAAGGTAATATCCTTTATGAAACAACACATTTTGTGTCCGTCTGCCTGCCTGTGTCTGTCTGTCTATCTGTCCGTCCGTCTACGTAGGACACACCATGTTTCTGGGGTTGGACAGGAGGAAGTGTTGAGCCACATGAGCAGGAAGCAGGTTGAAGAGAATCCTCCTGTTGTCCAGCTTGACCTTCTCCATGCCGTCCCTCTCCTCCTCCGCCTGACAACACACACAAGCACAAACACACACACACATCAATTTGAATAAAATTATTCTCCCCAAAGTACAACTCAAGGCTGCAGTTCAAAGCTCATACCACAAGGTGTCGGTATAAGCTCTAAATGTACACCAGGGCTGAGGCACCATGTTAGTCTGACATTGTGGACAAGGAGCACTTGGTAGAATCAAGAGTTAAAGGTCCAAACCTAAAGCCAAACCCTACTAGACACTATAACTGTCCTACCAGCCAAGTGGCACTATTGTACCAAACCATGTCAATATCAGTGACTTGTCCTGACCTATCCTTACCAACCATGCCAATATCACCCCCCTTGTCCTATATAGGGTTACAGAATTCTGTGAACATTCAATAAATTCCCTGGTTTTCCAGGAATCCTGGATGGAAGATTCCTGATTTCCTGCTTATTCCCCATTGATTCCGTGTTCCTCCAACCGGAACATGGAGAAAACATAATTGTTGCTAGGCAGGAAGTTAAGTGATGTGTGTAATAAAACTGTTCCTTCTCCCTTCATGTGACCTGACCTGACCTCAGCCCACATTCCTCACAAATCCACCCTTATCAGTGACTGCAACCATGTGATTGCCTTTTCCCTTACTTAGTAACTCTCCAGGCCCATATTTATTATCCAACCTCCATTGACCCCACCACATACATTCCTCATAAATGTAACCATCATCCTCTACTATAGCGAGTATTTCAAACTATAACCCAACACAACCATGCCAATAACAGCGCCTTGTCCTATTGTAAACAACCATGCCAATATCAGCCCTGTCCTATCGTAACCAACAACGCCAATATCAGCCATCGCCATGCTAGCATCTGCCAGCAGCTTTAACAGCCAATAGCCTGGCACTTGGCAGCCAAAAGCCTCAAAATATGACTTGGCATGGTATGGTCACAACAGAAGGTTGGATGATGAGTAAAGCATGGTGTTCATCAGCTAGCTAGATCTATGCATAGGACAACAGCCCACACAGACACACAGACACACACACCTGTGTGGCCCAAAGGAAGTCCAGTCGTAGTTTGAGGTCCAGCTGTCTGGAGTGGAGGGCCAGGGCACTGGTGAACAGCAGCAGAGACAGGATGGGCTCATAGCCCTGGATCTGGAGATTAGACCCCCTGCTGTGGGACAAAACCAACAGAGACATCAGCAACAATCTTCACAAAAGACTGTACCTCATCATTCATTAAAAGGGAGAGTTGAGGTATAGGGAGAGACCTCCCACTCTACAGAGATATTTTTTAGAATAGATTAGATTCAACCTTATTGTCATTGAACAATACAAAGAAATGCAGTTAGCATCTGACCAGAAGTGCAAATAAAGGAGTACAAAAAACAAGTGAAACAATTAAGTAGGATGTTTAAATGTGCAATGAAGGCAAATGGAAAGTGCAAGGAGGCATGCAACTGAAATGCAGGGATAGCAGAAATGAGGTTACCGAGGTAGACATGTACAACTGAATAATGTCCTTAGTCAGACTTTGCAAAGCAATGTCAGAGTCCAGTAAAGATTGCAAGGAGAGTAGTGAAACAAGGTCCCTGAGAGGCCGTACTAAGTGGTGGGCGGGTGGATATGGCTAGTGCCGTGTCAGAGTTCAGCAGGGTTACAGTAGCTGGAAAGAAACTGTTCTTGAGCCTGCTAGTGCGGGAACATAGAGACCTGTACCGCCTGCCTGATGTTAGGAGGGCTAACAGTTTGTGGCATGGATGTGAAGGGTCCCTGATGATGCCACGCCCTACGCCGACACAGCTTGCACTGGAGGTCTACAATGGCAGGGAGCTGGGCACCAGTGATGTGCTGGGCGGTTTTCACCACCCGTTGCAGGGCCTTCCGGTCGGCCACAGAGCATCCGCCAAACCACACTTTGGCACAGTTAGTCAGAATGCTCTCGACCGTGCAGCGGTAAAAGTTCACCAGGATCTTGGAAGACAGGTGAGACTTCTTCAGCCTCCTCAAAAGTACAGGCGCTGCTGCGCCTTTTTGACCAGCGTTAAGGTGTTGAGGGTCCAGGAGAGGTCATCGGAGATGTAGACACCCAGGAATTTAAAGTTGGGCACACGCTCCACCTCAGTGTCATCAATGAGAACTGGGGCGTGGCTGCAACTTTTAGACTTCCTGTAATCCACAATGAGCTCCTTGGTTTTCTTTGCATCGAGGACCAGGTTGTTGTCAGTGCACCATGCAGCCAGGTACTTGACCTCCTCCCTGTAGGCTGACTCGTCATTGTCAGTGATCAGGCCTACCACCGTGGTGTCGTCTGCGAACTTGATGATGGTGTTGGAACCGTGTACAGGAACGCAGTCGTAGGTGAAGAGGGAGTACAGGAGGGGGCTCAGCACACAGCTCTGTGGCACACCGGTGTTCAGGTTCAGGGTTGAGAAGGTGAAGTTGTCTAACCTGACAGACTGGGGTCTGTTGGTTAGGAAGTCCAAAGTCCAGTTACAGAGATCCCTAGGCCATGAAGTTTGGTGACCAGCCTCGAGGGAATGACCGTATTGAATACTGAGCTAAAGTCTTCTCACGTAGGTGTTGGTTTTGCCCAGGTGGGTCAGGGCAGATTGTAAAGCTGTGGAGCTGGCGTCCTCTGAAGACCTGTTCAGTGCATACAGTGAATTTGTAAAGTATTCAGACACCTCTACTTTTTCTACATTTTGTAACGTTACAGACTTATTCTGAAATCGATTAAATTGTTTTTCCCCCTCATCAATCTACACACAATACCTAATAATGACAAAGCAAAAATGAGTCCAAAAAGTCCAATCTTGGTTTCATCAGACCAGAGAATCTTGTTTCTAATGGTTCGAGTCCTTTAGGTGCCTTTTGGCAAACTCCAAATGCGTTGTCATGTGCCTTTTGCTGAGGAGTGGCTTCCGTCTGGCCACTAACATAAAGGCCGGATTGGTGGAGTTGGAGATGGTTGTCCTTCTGGAAGGTTCTCCCATATCCACAGAGGAACTCTGAAGCTCTGACCAAGGCCCATCTCCCTGACCAAGGCCCTTCTCCCTCAATTGCTCAATTTGGCCGGACTGCCAGCTCTAGGAAGAGTCTTGGCGGTTCCAAATTTGTTTGGGGGGGGGGGGGGATCTTCAATGCTGCAGACATTTTTTTGATACCCTTCCCGAGACTTGTGCCTTGACACAATCCTGTCTTGGAGCTCATATAGACCTTATATAGACAGGTGTGTACCTTTCCAAATCATGTCCAATCACTTGAATTTACTACAGGTGGACTCAAATCAAGTTGTAGAAACATCTCAAGGATGATCAATGGAAACAGGATGCATCTGAGCTCAATTTTGTGTCTCATAGCAAAGGGTCTGAATGCTTAAGCAAATAAAGGTATTTCTGCAAATATTTCTACACATCAGTTTTCTCTTTGTCATTATGGGATATTGTTTTTAAATCCATTTTAGAATATGGCTGTAACGTAAAACAAAATGTGAAAAAAGTCAATGGGTCTGAATACTTCCTGAATGCACTATGGACCCCCACTGTGGGAGAAACCAACAGAGATGTTAGCAATATAAGTCATAGACAGTTAGACTGTACCACAACATTAATTAATAAGGAAAATGGGGAGATGTGGATAGACCCCCCCCCCCTCCTCACACACACACACACACACACACTGTGGGAACCTCCTAACATAGATGTCCGCAACATAATACAGTAGGACTGTACCACATCATTAATAAAAGGGGGAGTGGGGGACCACATAAATACAGTGGGGAGGACAACTTCACAGGGGGAGATGTGCAGGGACAGGGACCCCCCCCCCACTTTGTGAGAACCAAATTTGATGTCAGCAACATATATTTGGTCTGGACCACGACAAAAATAATTAAGTCTGTGGATGAAACCACCAGTGAGAACCAACATGTCAGCCACAACCACAGGAAAACACAGACAGGGTGACGTAAACCCCATACACTCAGCACAGATATAATATTCGCAGATAATAAGACCCCTTTGGAGAACAACAAGTAGTTTTCCATCTCAACAATACCAGAGTATTCCAGCGTTATACGGTAAGCCCGGGTTCCCCAACCGGCGGCCCCCACGTTTTTATTTGTTCAGGTTTTCTGAACAAGAGTTTTATAGTTGGAAATCCTTTCCCAAGTATTGCCACACATCATTTCCTCAATTAACATCCCTTGGAGCTGATTCGCTGGTGCTTTTACAGTTTTCTTTGGTCCAACAATAATGGGACTGTATACAAATGCAAGCAAGGTTTGAAATTATTATGTTTTAGTCAAATATTATTATCTGTTTGGGCATCTTGCTGTCAATTTGCAGCCGACAAATTATTTGTAATTATGTTCCAGCACCCTGACCATCTGCTCAAGAAAACAATTGCCCCGTGGCTGAATATAGTTGATGATTCCTGCACTAAGTGATCCGTTTGTATCTATACAATGGGCCTGTGCTCTGAGCTGCACTAGGTCCTGGGCACTGAGTTACTCCTACTCAGTACCCAAGCAACAACATACATAGTCAGCTCAGCCTTTTGGTTCAGAGTTAATGAACATGTACTGTGTGTCTCCTCTTCAAACAGTTCCCATGAGAGAGTGCGCAGGTCGAGGACAAACAAAGACTCCTCTCCTCCTACACACGTCCCCACAAAATGGAAATATCCCTGTGACTGTTGTTTGTTTGTTCCCACTCCAAATCAAACCAAGAGGAAACCGTAGCTGACACTACTGTCATGTAAAATCAATCATGGCCTTGGATGCGTGAGTGGCAGGGGGAGCATAGTAAATCTGAGGGCTATAGCTTCAGGACTGACAGTGGGAGGATGGTGGGTGCATTTGTCCGTTCGGTTTTTCCCCTCTCGCACTCCTGTGTTTGTGTCAGTGGAGGCTGCTGAGGGGAGGACGGCTCATAATAATGGCTGGAATTGAGTGTATGGCTGGAATGGATTGAATGGCATAGTATCAAACATGTGTTTGATACCATTCCATTTACCCCATTAGAGTCATTATTAAGAGTCGTCCTCCCCTAAGCAGCCTCCACTGGTGTGTGTGCTTGATTATATACATAATGTGTGTGTGTGTGTATTCTCCCTCACCCGGCGGTGTGTCTGAACCCGCTGAGCTCCAGCACAGTGACATACAGCACCCCAGCAGGAGCAACAGGGCCATCTTTGGCATCCAGGAGACGCGCAGGAAGAGCGCCAGTGTCAGCGTACCCACAATGCACGACAGGAAGGCGTAGCAGACACCGTCGCACGGCAGCTCCTTCGCGGTGCGGTTTGCACCGTCGCTCGTGTCAATGATGACAATGGAACTGTTAGAGTGGTGGGCACTGCCCCACAGCCATGGCATGCAGCCCACCTGGCAGAGAAACAGAGGAGGGAATGGTGGAGAAAAAAAAAAACTCAGTAATTCAAAGGTTGGTTCTTTGCATATTTGATTTGCATGACATTTCCAATTTATGATTTCAAGTGTATTGCAATGAATATCATGGATATTGTTGTTTTAGTGCCTTGTTGTTAACCCTACTTACCACACAGGCCTGGGCAACAGCATAGATTAAGAGCACTATGAGAACACACAGAACAGTACGGATCTGAATGGTGAGGCAGCCTGGAAAACACTGAGAGAGAGAGAGAGAGAGAGAGAGAGAGAGAGAGAGAGAGAGAGAGAGAGAGAGAGAGAGAGAGAGAGAGAGAGAGAGAGAGAATAGACACAAAGAGAAACAGATTAAGGATGAAATGGGAGGGAGAGTAGAAAAAGCTTACCACACAGAATTTGAATTTGAAAAGAATTATAACTTCATTCATGTAATATTAGCTGAGGGCGTTAGGGAAGTTGGAATAAGTCAATCTGTCAACCTCAACAAAAGCTGAAATTAATAGACTTAGCATTGAGTTTGAAAAGTTTTCTGAAGGCCATTGACATCAATTTCCTACGTAATATTATTATCAACTACCGACTAAAATATTATTTCATATTTGCAGATGTAAGCAGAAAAACGTAATATTTGCAAAATGAACTCAATGATCAAAAGGGACTTATAGCCTGGGCCAAGAGTTTGACCTACCCATGGAAAACCACTGACAGCATAATCAACCCCTCCGAAAAGTGAGTGAATAACTCAAGGAACAACATGTTAAATCAATTGGACCAAGGCATCCAGCAGGCTTTTACCTGGAATTTTGTGACATGCAGGTACATGATACAAACTACTAGGAAACAGATGCAGAAGACCAGTAGGACCAGGACCACTGTTCCCCTGGTGACGGCAGCAGGAGAGAGGAGGGGAAAGACAGGAGGACGAGAAGAAGAGGTAGTGAGTTAGTGGACAGAGCCTGTGGAAGAGGCAAGAGGCAGCAGACCAAAAGAAAAGAGAGAGAGAGAGAGAGAGAGAGAGAGAGAGAGAGAGAGACAGCGTGTCGCTGTCAGATATCATATACTAAAACGAGCGAGAGAGAGAGGGAGAGCCAGATAAAGAGAGAGGCGCAGAGAAAGAGATAGAGGTACAGAATGTGTTGCTCTCAGATATCCTATAATAATCTAGTACATACTGTGGTAGGATGAGAAGGTAGACAAGGCCGAACAAGGCAGCTAGAATTAGAGAGAGGACCACGGCGCTGGTGAAGTACTCATCATGGAGCTGGTGGTACTGGCAGAGCAACCAGAGAGAGGGATGTCTCAGATAAAATAATTATTAAAGCATCTTCTGGGTGCTACATCTATCAAAAGGTCGGATTCAAAAGTCATTGCATTCCTTGCGCTGCGACGTTTGCGTGCGTATGTCTGTGCATGTATGCTGTAAGTGTAGTACAGTTACTCACCCTCTGCTCGCGCTCAGAGCACTTATACATGAGTGTGAGGAAGTTGAGGTCAGCTGTGTCTGACTCTGTCTGCCTCGCCTCGATCAGGCGACCAATGTAGCGGTTGACCCGTGTTCCGGGACTGGCCTGGGTCACGTTAGCCGACATCGACGTCCGGTTCCGCAGCTTCTCTGGAGCCGTCCGCAGGGCCCTCCGCTGTGGCACAGAATTGTGGGAAACGGAATCCAGACTTGACTACGTTCAGAGGGTTTTATACCAGCTGTTCAAAACAATGGGTCACGGAGGAAATTGGCCTCTGCTGGGCCTCTGCTGTCTACTGTTCGGGTATCATTGTACACTTAACTGCAAACACCAAAATTCACCATGGAGTAAGAAGAGGTGTGTTCTAATAGGACTCAAATCTTTAAATGTGACCAAGGGAAATCAAACAAAGTCAATCCTTGACTTCACATGAATTGAAAAGGGGCATCAACACATTAAATGCTCATCTTCACACAACAAAACATAAATGATTTACTCTAGAGTTAACATTCATTCTCTGACCCCAACTGAACCCCCTTTTTCTTGATAGTCCTTTGGAAGTGTCGTTACTGTACATTGGGCTATGTGGAGCAGCAGAGCAAAAGCAGTGATTTGACACCAGAGAGAATGAGGGCGTGTCCCAAATGGTGCTCTTCGTGGTGTTCTACTTTTGACTTGCAGTGTACTATATGTAGGACACAGTGTGCAATTTGGGATGTAGCCTGATTGAGTCTTCCTGGATGAAGGAAGAAAGCCAGTGAGCTGTACAGACTGAGGCCCATCAGTGTCACAGCGTGTGACAGTGGGTAAGCGAGGAGCGCCTGAAAAGAGTGCCATCATAATGGGGGGGGGGGGGGGGCAGAGCGAATGAGCACGGATGAGGAAGGTTAACAAACACACACCCCACTGACTTCATCCTCATCACCCCTCACTTTCTCTTGGTTGCTTTGGAGGCGTGTGTGCATTGATTACGCTAATTAGTGTTTCTGTGGCTGTGTTGTAAACCTGTCTCTCACCCCCTTCCTCTCCCGTCGCCCTCTCGCTTTCCCTCTAGTCTCTCTCTTTAGTCTCTCCATCTCCCACTCTGCATGTGACCCAATTGTTTGGAGATGGTCCGAGGAGCATAGGACACTCATCACATCATACACCCACGGCTGCTCCGAGTGCACTCATCCTTTCACTCCTTCCTCGTCTCCCATCTCCCACTCTCCCTCTCCCTCTCTCTCAGAGTTCATTGTCATTTCTGACAGCCTGGAGAGTGTGTGTGTGTGTGTGGCCTGAATCTGAATATCTCAGTCTGTGTCGAGTATATTTTAACTTCACTCCAATCCCCTCTCTTTTGAAAGCTATGTTTACATGCTTCCATCCAGGCTTCTCACGAAGCATCAGAGCTCTATGACATATTATATAAATGTAACCACAGAGGTTCTTATGCCCTTTACAGAGTGATTGTACTAAGTTTTATGGTTTTATCTGAAAGGGCGAGATTTCTTTTGGCTCTTATCCGCTGCATTACATCTCCTTTCCCACACACACCCACACAGACCTGAGTATCTGGATTTAAATATCCTAAGCCAGATTTGAACTGAAGCCAGACTTCAGGATAACTTTACAGGGACAGCAGGTCAAGACAACACACTGACAATCAGCCATATTAACAAAGGAATTGAAAGTAAACTGATGAAGGTCAACAAAGTCTGGTTGGTTGGGAAGCACACGTTGCACACAGACAAGTACACGCACATGCATGCTCAAACACACATGTATGTACACACACACGTACTCAAATGTATACACACAGACCTTCTCTCTTTGTCTCTACATTCCCTTACACAACACACACAAACAAGCATGCACAGAAACACACACACACACACACACACACACACACACACAACACACAAACATACACACACAAACATACACACACAAACAGACACTCAAAGATCTTACCTTGTCGCCGTCCTCACAGTTCATGGCGTTTGAGAAGGGGATCTCGGCCTTGAACATCTTCCTACAGTGCATGAGCTGCACCAGCAGGTAGCACACGGTCTTAAACTTCATCTTCTTGGCAGGTTTTATATCCGAGAGAATCAATCCTGGGAATATCTGTCAACAAACAAGCAGTGAGAGCAGGGATTAGGATACACACTATGATACATACTTGTACTGTAGATACACTTCATACGTTCACTGATATCTATGTTTTCATCTCAGATTACAGTACACAAACACATGCACACAGACACTAACTCTCCCTACAGCGGCTCTTCTAGGTCTCTTCTCGTTGACGAAGTAGAGTGGTCGGCTCGTCTATCAACAGGATTAACCGAGCATGTGTTTCAAATGGCACCCTATTTCCTATTTAGTGCACTACTTCAAAAGGAATTCTCTAAATAGAGAGCTATTTGGGACGTGGGACACTTGACTAAGGTTACATCTCACAAAGGAGGAGAGTAGAAGAGGGCTGGGTGGCTGAACGGCCCCCTGAGACAATAGTTTGACACTACTGCGAAGGTTCACATAAGGATCCACATAAAGCTCTTACATAATCTGAAACCTGACGGGCAACAATGCAAAAAAGAAATATCATACACTCATCTCTCCTTGCTTGTGGATTTATTAACCAACGTCTTGGATTTAAGAGCCATGGTTGTTTATCTTACGTTTTTCAGCACCTCACCAGAGTGTGCATTGTGCATTTTTTTTTTTACAGTGTACCAGATGAATAGCCAAGCAGCGCTGGATAAATACACAGGCATCAGGAAGTTAGACCCCCTCTCCAGACCTAATAAAGTCTGCAGGGCAAGGGTAGAGTAGGAGAAGGGGAGAGCAGGAGAGGAGAGATGATTATGAACTGACACGGATGTACGAATGCTGCTAGTGGCACATCTGTTGGAGATGTGAAAACTAGAAGGGGATGGGGCAGGGGGGTTGTGTGTGTGTGTGTGTGTGTGTGTGTGTGTGTGTGTGTGTGTGTGTGTGTGTGTGTGTGTGTGTGTGTGTGTGTGTGTGTGTGTGTGTGTGTGTGTGTGTATTGCTGCCACAGGCTGTTGACAAGACAGTGTCAGAGTTGAGGCCAAACATCAGGGAGACTGTAAGGGAACCCATCGGATCTGAACAACCGTGACTGAGTGACAACTCAATGAAAAACATACCCAACACTTTCTACAATACACACAGCATATTGAACATGTAGGCCTACAGTAGTACAGGACTAAAATACTGCTCAGTTCAGATCGATAATGTTTCACCTTATGTTGAAAACGAAAGTTAATGAGAGTTTAAGTCTTTTTTAAATCTGGACTACATTTTACCAGGTAGTTCCTTTGTTCTAGCAGTCAAACTACATCTGTCCACATACAGTATGACCAATGTCATGTCCAGTACTATATATCAAAGTTACTTCAGCATAGATCAGCATGAATTTCAAGCTGGTCCATGCTGGTCTATGCTGGTCAGTGCAGGTCGGACGCTAGTCAAGCTGGCCTGACCAGAATGGTCTAGCTGGTCAAGCTGGTCTTACCAGCATGGCCTAACTCAGGGGTCTAGAGTAGCTCGCAGCTAACCTACTATATGAGTAACTCACCAATCGATTTTTAAAGTATACAGGACAAAAATGTGAACGCAACATGCAACAATTTCAAAGATCTTACTGAGTTAGAGTTCATATAAGGAAATCAGTCAATTGAAATAAATAAATTAGGCTGGCGGCAGGGTAGCCTAGTGGTTAGAGCATTGGGCTAGTAACCAAAAGGTTGCAAGTTCAGATCCCTGAGCTGACAAGGTACAAATCTGTCGTTCTGCACCTGAACAGGCAGTTAACCCACTGTTCCTAGGCAGTCATTGAAAATAAGAATTTGTTCTTAACTGACTTGCCTAGTAAAATAAAATAGATTTCACATGATTGGTCAGGGGTGCAGCCATGGGTAAGCCAATCAGAATATGTTTTTCGCCACAAAAGGGCTTTACTTCAGATAGAAATACTCCTCAGTTTCATCAGCTGTCCGGGTGTCTGTTCTAAGACTATCCTGCAGGTAAACAAGCCGGATGTGGAGGTCCTGGGCTGGCATGGTTACACATGGTCTGCGGTTGTGAGGCCGGTTGGACATAATGCCAAATTCTCAATAAAGACATTGAATGCGGCTTATGGTAGAGAAATTAACATTAAATTCTCCAGCGAATGTTCTGGTGACATTCCTGCAGTCAGCATGTCAATTAAACGCTCCTTCAGAAATTGAGACATCTGTGGCATTGTGTTGTTTGACAAAACTGCACATTTTAGAGTGGCCTTTTTTTTGTCCCCGGCATAAGGTCTTGGCAAAGGAGAAATGCTCACTAACAAGGATGTAAACAAATGTGTGCACAAAATGAGAGAAATACGCTTTTTGTGTGTATGGAACATTTCTGGGATCTAGCTCATGAAACATGAGACCAACATTTTACACGTTGAGTTTACATTTTTGTTCATGTGTTCCATCGCAAACTGTGATAAACAGAAAAGCTTCCGGCTACAATCCAATTAAAGTCACATTGACATTACCCCCCCCCCTGGTTAGCCACTATTCTATTTAAATGGCCAAATGTAACATAATATCTGCCCATTAAATTCCAGCAATGTTTCCCTTCTGTCTGTTTGGTGTGCGCGTTTGTCTACTCTGTATGTAAACAGTTAGTGTTGCTAATGTTAACCATCTTTTGGGTAGTTAAACGACTTTCCCAAAAAACCTTTGGCAAAGTAGGCTTACCTGACCACACCACATCATGATTATTTATTTGTATAAATTGAGTGGGGATTGTTTAGCAAACCGTGCCAATGACGCGCTGCAGCAGTAGGCCAAACAGCAGAAACTACACATCCTCTCTTTTTGGATGTACAATTAATGGGAAATTACACTCAAACACCTAAAACATTTATCCCCCCCCTCTCAATTTCCGTTGTTTGTCTATTAATAATTGTAATATTGAATTAAAAAAACGAAACCAGGGAAGATAGAAGTCAGGAAACTAATTTCATGGGGCCCCTTTAGAGTTGTTTATTAACCATTATATTTTCAGGCATATTAACAGAAAACACATCTCTTTCACATCAAGGACCATCAAGAATCAAGGACCACATCAAGGCTTCTTCCTTGCTGAGCGGCCTTTCAGGTTATGTTGATATTGGACTCGTTTTACTGTGGATATAGATACTTTTGAACCAGTTTCCTCCAGCATCTTCACAAGGTCCTTGGCTGTTGTTCTGGGATTGATTTGCACTTTTCGCATCAAATTACGTTCATCTCTAGGAGACAGAACGCATCTCCTTCCTGAGCGTAATGATGGATGCGTGGTCCCATGGTGTTTACATTTGCATACTATTTTTTGTACGGATGAATGTGGTACCTTCAGCGTTTGGAAATTGCTCCCAAGGATGAACCAGACTTGTGGAGGTCTACAATTTTTTGTCTGAGGTCTTGGTTGATTTCTTTGGATTTTCCCATGATGTCAAGAAAAGAGGCACTGAGTTTGAAGGTAGGCCTTGAAATACATCCACAGGTACGCCTCCAATTGACTCAAATTATGTCAATTAGCCTATCAGAAGCTTCTAAAGCCATGACATCATTTTCTGGAATTTTCCAAGCTGTTTAAAGGCACAGTCAACTTAGTGTGTGTAAACGTCTGACCCACTGGAATTGTGATACAGTGAATTATAATTGAAATAATCTGTCTGTAAACAATTGTTGGAAAAATGACGTGTCATGCACAAAGTAGATGTCCTGACCGACTTGCCAAAACTATAGTTTGTTAACAAGAAATTTGTGGGGTGGTTGAAAAACAAGTTTTAATGACACCAACCTAAGTGTATGTAAACTCCTACTTCAACTGAACATGCAAAAACACAGATATTGAAATGAACAATTCAAAAAATCTAACTGAAATTGAGCATGCTGGGAAATACAATAATGATGGGCGTAGTTTTGGAGACCAGCAAAATCTTATGACTTGGGAGTCAACCTCGCTTGGGATTTGAACTCTTGGTTTCCACAACCTGAATTTCCTGCTCCGCCTCTGGTTCTGTGGGAATCATAAAGATTGTTGAAAGATTAGAACTGATAGACGTTCTGTAATTTGTCCCTGTAGGCCAGAGATCATCAACTAGATTCTGCCGTGGAATGATTATTTTTGGAGCGGATGGTCAGTGATCCAGAACATAATTACAAATTATTTGTTAACTGCAAATTGACAGCAAGAAACATATATAATATTTGACTACAACATAATCATTTCAAACCTTGCTTACATTTGTATATGATCTCATACTGTATATCTCCATTATGTGTGGGAATACTTTGGAAAAGCATAAAGCAGTTGGAGCTGATTTGCTGGTGTCTCATGTCCAACCATCAAAAAATGTAATTTAAAAAAATTTGCTCAGAAAACATGACGGGCCAAATAAAATCACCCACAGGCCAAATCCGGCTCCTGGACCGCCAGTTGGGGAACCCTGTCATAGAGGAACCCTTTGAGTCCCATTTAGAACCCTCTCTTGAAGAACCCTCTAATTCCAAGAACCAATGACAGGTTCTACAGTTATACTTATAGGATACTTCAGATCAGCTTATTACACACGCTGTTAAAAATGACCTGTAATTTCACAGTAAGTTACTAGCTACTGAGTTGCAGTACAAATACAGTATTTTTACAGTTAAATTAAGGTCTCATGTTGTAAAATGACTTGTTTTTTATCTTACTTTCACTGAACTTTGAGATGTAGGTCAAGTCAAGTTATTGGTCACATGACCATATTTAGCAGATGCTATGGCAGGTGTAGCAAAATGCTTGTGTTCCAAGCTCCAACAGAGCAAGAGTATCTAACAATTCACAACAATACACACAAATCTAAAAGTAAAAGAATGGAATTAAGAAACATACTAATTTTAGATCAAGCAACGTCGGAAGTGGCTTTGACTAAAATACAGTAGAATAGAACACAGAATATACATATAAGATGAGTAAAGCAGTATGTAAACACTAAAGTGACTAGTTTCAGGTGTAGTGACTAATGTTCCATTATTAAAGTGGCCGGTGATTCCAAGTCTATTTAAACTCAGCAAAAAAAAGAAACGTACTCTCACTGTCAACTGCGTTTATCTTCAGCAAACTTAACATGTGTAAATATTTGTATGAACATAACAAGATTCAACAACTGAGACAAAGTGAACAAGTTCCAGACATGTGACAAACAGAAATGGAATAACGTGTCCCTGAACAAAGGGGGGGGGGGTCTGGTCTGGCCACCAGCTGCATTAAGTACTGCAGTGCATCTCCTCCTCATGGACTGCACCAGATTTGCCTGTTCTTGCTGTGAGATGTTACCCCCTCTTCCACCAAGACACCTGCAAGTTCACGGACATTTCTGGGGGAATGGGCCTAGCCCTCACCCTCTGATCCAACACGTCCCAGACGTGCTCAATGGGATTGAGATCAGGGCTCGTCGCTGGCCATGGCAGAACACTGACATTCCTGTCTTGCAGGAAATCACACACAGAACGAGCAGTATGGCTGGTGGCATTGTCATGCTGGAGGGTCATGTCAGGATGAGCCTGCAGGAAGGATACCACATGAGGGAGGAGGATGTCTTCCCTGTAACTCACAGCATTGATATTGTCTGCAATGACAACCAGCTCAGTCCAATGATGCTGTGACACACAGACCATGACAGACCCTCCACCTCCACATTGATCCCGCTCCAGAGTACAGCCCTCGGTGTAACGCTCATTCCTTCGACGATAAACACGAATCCAACCATCACCCCTGGTGAGACAAAACCACGACTCGTCAGTGAAGAGCACTTTTTGCTAGTCCTGTCTGGTCCAGCGACTGTGGGTTTGTGCCCATAAGCAATGTTGTTGCCGGTGATGTCTGGTGAGGATCTGCCATACAACAGGCCAACAAGCCCTCAGTCCAGCCTCTCTCAGTCTATTGCAGAAAGTCTGAGCACTGATGGAGGTATTGTGCATTCCTGGTGTAACTCGGGCAGTTGTTGCCATCCTGTACCTGTCCCGCAGGTGTGATGTTCGGATGTACCGATCCTGTGCAGGTGTTGTTACACGTGGTCTGCCACTGTGATGACGATCAGCTGTCCGTCCAGTCTCCCTGCAGCACTGTCTTAGGCATCTCACAATACGGACATTGCAATTTATTTCCCTGGCCACATCTGCAGTCCTCATGCCTCCTTGCAGCATGCCTAAGGCACGTTCACGCAGATGAGTAGGGACCCTGGGCATCTTTCTATTGGTGTTTATCAGAGTCAGTAGAAAGGCCTCTCGGTGTCCCGTTTTCATAACTGTGACCTTAATTGCCTACCATCTGTAAGCTGTTAGTGTCTTCATGACCGTTCCACAGGCGCATGTTCATTAATTGTTTATGGTTCATTGAACCAGCATGGGAAACAGTGTTTAATTTTTACGAATTATCTTTGAAAGACAGGGTCCTGAAAAATGGACGTTTCTTTTTTTGCTGAGTTTATATAAAGGCAGCAGCCTCTAATGTGCAGGGTTGAGTAATCGGGTGGAAGCCAACTAGTGAATGCTATTTAACAGTCTGATAGAAGCGGTTTTTCAGTCTCTCGGTCCCTGCTTTGATGGACCTACACTGACCTCGCCTGCTGACAGTGGGGTGAACAGGCCGTGGCTCAGGTGGTTGATATCCGTGATATTCTTTTTGGCCTTCCTGTGAAGGCCATTGGGGGCAATGTGCTGGCATCGGCTCATTAGCATATTTGGGTGCATGGTTTAAAATATGTTGTATATGTGCCAACCACTAGTGGAAGTGTTGTACTAGTTTAAGTGGTTTCATTGTTATGTTGAGCATCTCATTTTTCCACTCCAAATTATACAATCAAGAGCTGCACTGTTAAGATGTTACTGTGGATTTTCCAGTTACTTTAAAGGTAGTTGGTCATCGGGAAGGTCATGTTCAATTTTCAATCATTTACTGTCATATTGTAAAAATTCCCAATAACTGACTGTGGCTGATGTCTGTCACGTACACTGACCTGACAGAAAGATCAGTTAGTTGCCAACCAAGAGATTGAGGCCAGGTGAGGCTGGAGTCCAAGTGTGCTCACCACAAAGAAAGCTTAGTAGTTGTTATAAGCTATCAGAAAAGTTCAATGAAGGGACAGTGAGCTACTGCTAGTGAGTTGCTTGCGGTTACTGGCTCTAACATGACTGATTTTTACAGCTGGTTGCCAATTAGGTCAAGCAAAATTCACAGCAACTAACTTCCATTAAGGTACTACTAAATGCACAGTAACCTCTTAACAGTGCAGCTCATATGCCCATACAAAGATTGCAGAACTGACCGTGTTAAGAGGTGTTCAACCTTTGACAACATAGGCATCAACCACTTCCACTGACAGTTGGTACAAATACAAATTTTTGGATCATGCCACCAAATATGCTAATTAGACTACCCCACTGGTACATTGCCCCCACCTATATTTCAAAGCGCATTGATGATTGGACCTTATATTCAAAATATTGAGTGGAAAAAGTGCCTGGATTAGGACCTGCGCCACTTCCTGTGTGAGGTAGGGTCGTACTTTACAGATTTTGTAGTGCATGAACCTGCAGGAGCGAGTCACTGCTTTGATGTTTGCATTGTCATGCCAAGGTTCTTTTCAATCTAGGCAGGCAACACTGGAGTTATCAACCGTGATGGAGAGGTCTTTGAGCGGACAGGCATACCCCGGGAGGAAGAGCAGCTCAATCTTGTCGAGGTTGAGCTTGAGGTAGTAGGCCGACATCCAAGCTGAGAGATCTGCCAGGCATGCAGGGATGTGTGTCACCACCTGGGTGTCAGAAAGGGGGGGGGGGAGTAGTTGAGTGTCATCTGCATAGCAATGATAGGAGATGACGAAGCTGAGTGACTTGGTGTATAGACAGAAGAGGAAAAGGCCTAGAACCGAGCCCTGAGGGACACCAGTAGTGAGAGTATGTGGTGCAGACACAGATCCTCTCCATGTCAACTGGTAGAAGCGGCCTGCCAGGTAGGATGCAATCCAAAAGTGTGCAGAGCCTGAGACTCCCAGAGGTCTGATGGCTCATGGTGTTGAAGGCAGCGGATAGATCTAGGAGGATGAGAACAGAGGAGAGAGAGTCAGCTTTGGCAGTGCAGAGAGCCTCAGTGACAGAGAAAAGCAGTCTAGGTTGAGTGACCCGTCTTGACTGGTTCGTTCTGAGAGAGATAACGAGAGAGTTGATCAGAGACAGTACACTCAAGAAAATAAAGGGACACAGGTCTATAGTTTGACGTCAGATGAGTCGAGTCTTGGTTTCTAGTGGAGGGGACCATCTCGGGCCATTTTGAAGTCAGAAGGGACACAGCCAGGGGTCAGGGATGAAGGAGAAGGGAGGAGGGGATGAGGTCGAGCAGGCAGGTTGTCGGGCTGCCAGACCTCACTAGTCGCAGGACTTGATCTGGAGGGGGGGGGGGGGTCAAGGCGTAGGGTAGTTCTGTGTGAGTGGGACCAGTGGACTCATTAGGCTGAGTGAATGAGTAGAGGATGTCGTCAACCTTCTTTTCAAAGTGGTTGACAAAGTAGTCCGCAGAGAGGTAGGAGGGAGAGGGTAGGAAAGCATTTCCTAGGATTAGAGGCAGAAGATTGAAATTTAGAGTGATACAAGTGGCTTCAGCAGCAGATACCGAGAAAGAGAAGGTAGAGGAGGGAGTGAAAGGATGATAAGTCCTTCAGAAGTTTAGCTTTCCTCCATTTTCGCTCAGCTGCTTGCAGCCCTGTTCTGTAAGCTTTTCATGAATCACTCAGCCACGGAGCAGGAGGGGAGGGCCGAGTCAGCCAGGAGGAAAGGGGACAGTGTGAGGAGTCAAATGATGCGGAAAGTGAGGAGAGTTGGGTCGAATAGGCAGAATCAGGAGAGAGAATTATTTATCAGAAGGGAGAGATGATAGAATAGAAGAGGAGAGTATTAGGAGAAAGGGTGAAGATTGCAAAGGCATATGACCATCTTAGGGGCTAGGGTTGGAGGAGAGTTGGAGCAAAGGGAGACAGAAAAGGAAACAAAGTAGTGATCAGAGACATGGAGGGGGGTTGCAGTGGAATTAGTAGGCAAACAAGCACTAGGAAAGAGGAAGTCAAGTGTACTGCCTGCCTTATGAGTGGGAGGGGCTTGGGAAAGGGCGAGGTCAAAAGAGGCAAGGAAGGAAAAGAAATTAGTCGAAGGCAGACATCGGGAAGTTGAAGTCACCAAGTACAAAGAGCCATCATCAGGAAATTAGCTTATCAAGGTGTCAAGCTTATTGAGGAACTCTCCAATGCTAACTGATGGCAGATAGATGACAACTATGTTCAGCTTGAGTGGGGACAAGGGACAGCATGGAATTCATATGAACAGATGGACAGGTGAGAGGGAGAAAAGAGAATCTCCAGTTAGGAGAAATGAGTAGCCTTGTGCCACAACCGCGACGACCAGATGCTCTCAGACTATGAGAGAAAACGTAGTCAGATGAAGAGAGCAGCTGGAGTAGCAGTGTTCTCTGGGGTGAGCCATGTCTCCGTCAGGGCCAAAAAGTCAAGGGACTGAAGGGCAGCATAGGCTGAAATGAACTCAACGTTCTTAACAGCAGATCAGCAGTTCTAAACACTGCCAGAGACCCAGAATTCCACATGGGTTGTGCGCGCAGGGTACACTAAATTAGAAGGGTTGCAGCCAAGGGGTGGGGAGCATCTGTAAAGCCTACAGGGAGAGGTGCGAACAGGTAGAAAAAACCCACACAGTTACAAAAGAGCAAAATGAGATGATCAGAAAAAAATAACTTGGTAAGATACTCAAGTGAGAGCAGTGTGGAGCCTTCTCTCTTTCGTTCCGCTAAGAAACGTTTTCGTTTCGGTGACGGCCTTACTGACACAACCGCCGCTTAGAACTGCCATTGAGAAAACAGGGGAGACTGAAGTACTAACACTAATTGCTAGTTGCCTAGCAGAGGTGAAGAGCACACCTCCCTGTACTAATTGCTGATTGCCTAGGAGAGGAGAAACCACTCCCCTTCCAAAACAACCACTGATTACCAAAACAAGTCACAAATTGCACTGCCCTTTGATCCTGGTTGATGTGTCAACAATCATCTACAAGTTAGTTTGACTTATATAGGCACATTCTGCCCTATCATCTACCCTGCAACTCTTTCCCAGATCCTCGGTGTACAAGATATGTGTATTCTGTTAATATAACTGATAAAGTAATGGTTAATAAGCAACTCTAATGGGGCACCAGAAAATGTATTTTCTCTGTTTTTATTTTTCTTGGTTTAGAATTTTTTATTCAATATAAATATTACAATTATTAATAGACAAACAACAAATGCATGTTCTGAGTGCATGTCAACGCTTAAATCACATCAGAAGACAATTATTGAGGTCTGGAAAAAAGTAACACATTTAAACTAATCCAATATGTTAGTTGGACTTATTGCACCCGTTACTGAAATCATTGTTTCAGTTTAGATGGTTTAAAAGTAGTATAATTCATTCATCTTTCAAACCCTAGCAGTCATTCTGAATTGTCTGTGAATATAACTTCCAATTGTTGTATATCCCCACTCAGGCTGGATTCTAATAGGAATTAGAAATCATTGGTCAGCAGTTTTCAAAACCAAGCGAAGGCTGGTCACCAGCGAAAACCTAATGAAGGCTGGTCACCAGCAAAACACAACGAAGGCTGGTCACCAGCAAAACCCAACGAAGGCTGGTCACCAGTGAAAACACAACGAAGGCTGGTCTCCAGAAAAAACACAACGAAGGCTGGTCTCCAGAAAAAACACAACGAAGGCTGGTCACCAGAACAAACACAACAAAGGCAGGTCACCAACAAAAACACAACGAAGGCTGGTCACCAGCGAAAACAATGAAGGCTGGTCACCAGCGAAAACACAACGAAGGCAGGTCACCAGCAAAAACACAACGAAGGCAGGTCACCAGCAAAAACACAACAGAGGCAGGTCAACAGCGAAAACAATGAAGGCTGGTCACCAGCGAAAACAATGAAGGCTGGTCACCAGCAAAAACACAATGAAGGGCACCATGTCTATGCTGTTTTATTTTTCAGCAGGGTACACATATATACTGTACACACATGCAAAAACTCTCGATCATCCTCTCTAATGCAGAAGAGTTCCCATATTTTACACACACATGCACGCACACACACAAACATAAATGCTTGCTCACAAGTACACACACATACACAAACACGCAGCCCTGACCTTCCGTCGGTGAGAGGGTACAATGAAGAATGTCTCAATCTGGTGTTTGAGGAGGAAGGCGTTTCTCTCGTGGCCGTTGCCAGGTTCTACCTCATAGTCTCCATTCAGGGAGTCCAGGGTCGCCTTGGTGATGTGGACCTTCCTGGTGGAGAAGGAGAAACACAGAGTCAGCATCATGTGGTGCTGCCTACCGCCGTTGTGCCTTCAAGCAAGGTACTTAAACACTAATTGCTCCAGAGGCTGTGTTGTGTGTCAGGATGGGTACTGTGAAAGCAAATGGCATGGTGATAACTGGTACTAACCCAGGCAGTCCCCCTGCCTCCATCACGTTGGCCAGTGTGACGTCGTTGGACCACACATCATACTGCCACTTCCTCAGTCCCAGGACCCCACACAGCACCCGGCCCGTGTGGAGACCCACACGCATGTTCAGATTCACCTCTGTGGCCTCCGCTACTGATCTGCAGGAGCATGAGAAGGGTAATTACAATATTATATCATTGCCACTACGCGTGTGATTGTGGGGTGATTGTGTGTGTGTGTGTGTGTGTGTGTGTGTGTGTGTGTGTGTGTGTGTGTGTGTGTGTGTGTGTGTGTGTGTGTGTGTGTGTGTGTGTGTGTGTGTGTGTGTGTGCATAGGGTTGCAAAACTACTGTTAATTTACAGATCAGATTTTCCTACTGCAATCTATGGTAACTTTGATAGTTTATACTTTAAAAACTTTTTTTTAAATGTATTCATATACAGCTTTCATTTGTTGTATCTATGTCCATATTGTATATTACATTCTCGTGGATAGACCATATACAGTGGGGCAAAAAAGTATTTAGTCAGATACAGATAAAAAAAGTATTTAGTTAGCCACCAATTGTGCAAGTTCTCCCACTTAAAAATATGAGAGAGGCCTGTAATTTTCATCATAGGTACACTTCATCTATGACAGACAAAATGAGAAGAAAAAAAAATCCAGAAAATCACATTGTAGGATTTTTAATTTATTTATTTGCAAATTATGGTGGAAAAATTACAGGCCTCTCATATTTTTAAGTGGGAGAACTTGCACAATTGGTGGCTACCTAAATACTTTTTTTGCTCCACTGTATATGGTTTAAGTGAAAATAGTCCATATAATGAAAAAAGCATCTAACCAAATATGGCATTATTTTCTCTTCCAACAATTTACTTTTTTCAAAACTGCCACCAGTTTGGTGCCAAAACACTTACAACAAAGACTATTTAACGCAGTAATATAAATAAACATGTGTAAAAAAAGAAGAAGAAGATACTTAATGCTTAAACCCTCATATAAAAGCAAACAATAATGGATAATAATGGAGATAATAATTGAGATGCAACCACTCTCAAATTCATAGACAAAGCTATGATGCAAGGACTGGCCATCCAGATCTCGAAATTATGATTTTAACAATGTTTTGAGGCTACAATGCCTTGCAAAAAACTTGACTTCTCCCACATTTGGTCGTGTTACAGCGTGAATTCAAAATTGATTAAATACATTTTTTTCTAACCCTCCTACACCCCAATAATGACAATTTTAACTAATGTTTTTAGAAAATGTTGCTCATTTATTGAAAATGAAATACAGAAATATGTCATTTACACGAGTATTGACACCCCTGATTCAACACTTTGTAGAAGCACCTTTGGCGCTGATTACAGCTGTGAGTCTTTCTGGGTAAGTCTCTAAGAGCTTTGCACACCTGGATTGTACAATATTTGCCTATTCATCTTTTTAAAATTGATCATTCCTAGACAGTCATTTTCAATTCTTGCCATAGATCTTCAAGCCGATTTAAGTCAAAACGGTAACTACGCCACTCAGGAACATTCAATGTCGTCTTGGTAAGCAACTGCAGGTGTCGATTTAGCCTTGTGTTTTAGGCTATTGTTCTGCTGAGTTCATCTCCCAGTGTCTGGTGGAAAGAAGACTGAAGCAGGTTTTCCTCTAGGATTTTGAATGTGCTTATAACTGTATTCTGTTTCTTTTTAGCAAAAAAAAACTCCCTAGTACTTGCCAATTACAAGCATAACCATAACATGATGTCGCCAGCACCATGCTTGAAAATATGAAGAGCTGTGCTCAGTGATGTGTTAGATTTGCCCCAAATATACCTCTTTGTATCAGGACAAAAAGTGTATTTCTTTGCCACATTTGTTGCAGTATTATTCAAGTGCCTTGTTGCAAACAGGATGCATGTTTTGGAATATTTTTTATTCTGTCATGACTTCTTTCTTTTCAATCTGTCATTTATGTGAGTATTGTGGAGTAACTACAATGTTGTCGATCCATCCTGTTTTCTCCTATCACAGCCATTAAACTCTACAACTATTTTAAAATCACCATTGGCTTAATGGTGAAATCCCTGAGCAGTTTCCTGCTCAGTTTACACAACTACCAATCAATGCCCTTCTTTGCAAGGCATTGAAAAACCTCCCTGGTCTTTGTGGTTGAATCTGTGCTTGAAAGTCATTACTAGATTGAGAGACCTTACAGATACTTGTATGTGTGGGGTACAGAGATGGGGTAGTCATTAAAAAATCATGTTAACCACTATTATTGAACACGGAATGATGGGATTTGTTAAGCACATTTGTACTCCTGAACTTATTTAGGCTTGCCATAACAAAGGGGTTGAATACTTATTGATTCAAGACATTTCATCTTTCCAATATTTTCTACAAACAGAATTCCTCTTTGACATGATGTGGTATTGTGTGTAGATCAGTGACACAAAATATAAGTTCAGGCTGTAACACAACAAAATGTGGAAAAAGTCAAGGGGTGTGAATACTTTCTGAAGGCACCGCATATATTGTTTGTTTACATTTACCTTGTTCACAAACATTGAGGTAAAAAAACTTACATTTTGGGTTCTGATGGGGTACGACAGTTGAAATAAGCTCATGAGGCATTTATAAATTATATTCTTCAAGAACCGATAGGTACATATCATTAATTTATAAGTCCAAAAATGTATGTAGCAACTGAAGATTGACCATTTAAACACTAAATGGTATTTACTAAATTGATGGTTTATATTTAGCATAATTCTTTACAGATTTGTCATTCTATATATATATATATTGTTTAATAATCTTATTTGATTATTTGATATATGTTACATGTGATAAGGTCACACAGAGGGCCAGAGATAATTACAGGCACCTGTGATAATCTGAAGTACCCAAAAAGGCCACTAGATGTCATGTGATAAAATTCCACAAAATCCTTGAAAGTTTCCAAAATTCTGTCAGTTTACTGGTAAACTTTGAAAGTTACCAGTAATATACCCTCCATTTGCAACCTTAGTGTGTCCACTCTAGCATTACTGTATACAAATAATTTCTTGCCTCCACACATTTTATTCTGCCATGATAAACGGTGCTGCCCCTCTTCACATAATAGTGCAGATAGGCCAGGCAGCACTGCGTTCTAACCTCCCTCCCAGCCTCCCATCCTCTCCCTCTCTGTCTGGAAGAAAAAGTTCACCTGTTCTGGGGAGATAAGCCAGAAGGAAAAAAAAATGGTAGCTACTTCAGATTCTAAACAGTTTTTTCTCTACTCCTGTCTGTTAGGAAAGTAAAGTTAAAGAGAATGTGAGAGTACAGACAGAGGAAAATTCAACCCGCAACGAGGGAGCAAAGTGAGGTTTAAGAGCATTATCTAGAGTCTAGACACTCAATAAACAGGGCAAAATGCTACTCTTGTCACCAATATGAATATGAATCCACCGCTAACATAAGGTGTTTTTATTGTGCATTGTAGCCCTATATTTGTCATTCTTAAAACACTACGTATATGGGTGTGTGTATGTACAACCCCTATATGGCATATGGAGTGAAATAACACCAAGCCAATAGCCATGTATTTATCGCAGAACGGGATAAGGCTCAATGAAGTGTTGCGCTCCTCCTTCCTTCTCCAGATTGTGCAGGACATGCAAAGGAGTCAAACACTGTCAAGCTTCAATAGGAAGCATCCAAATGCATTTCCATTCCCTCTCAACCCCATCTATCTGCGGTGTTGTCATGTATTCATAGAATCCTTCAGCCTGGACTTGTACACCAGAGGTTTAGAAGAATTGAGAATATCAATATCCCCAGTCCTCAGTCTCACTCTTATCCCTGGTCAAACCAAATGATTCAGCATTCAGCAGGCTCATTCCTGCTGCCTGCTGGCTAGCTAAACTCACGGTTTATTATCTGTGCATAGTCACTTTACCCCTACCTACATGTAAAAATGACTGACTAACCTATACATTCCGCACATTGATTCAGTACCCCCTGTATATACTGTAGCCTCATTGCTGTTCTTTTATTGTGTTTTTTATATTTATTTTTTACATTAGTTTATTTAGTAACTATTTTCTGAACTCTATTTTCTTAAAACTGTATTGTCGGTTAAGGGCTTGTGAGTAAGCATTTCACGGTAAGGTCTACTACGCCCGTTTGTATTCTGCGCATGTGACAAATCAAATTGGATTGGATACAGCGATAAATGTGATATGGTGTCCATCACAAACCAACAGGTGTCGACACTGACCCCAACATCACGATGACTCGTGTGGCGACCAGGAGCATATACGAGTGGCATGTTTATCATGGATGACACAAACTGGAACATAAAACACCACATCAGTCCGGGACCTGGCCCAGAACAGGACGGGGTGGAGAGACAAATGGCCAAGGAGCAAAGATTAGTGAGAGAGTGAGTGTCCACCATAAACCTATAGACTCACGTGATGGTGTCAATCATGTCCAGGCCCATCTCCACACAGCAGTGGGCGTGGTCAGTCTTGGGCTGGGTCAGACCTGACACACAGTAGTAACAGTCTCCCAGGATCTTTATACGCCTACAATGGTTCTCCTGTCAATCAGAGAGGGGGGGGTGGGGGGGGGCGTGGTGGTGGAGAGAGAGAGAGAGAGCTTTCTGATATTCAGAGCAATATTGAGACAGATAGACTGACACAGACAGTGTGGGGGGGAGGGGACTAGACACATAAAGTGCATTCATTTCTAAATGGTTAAACAGATGTGTATGAAAACACCCTCAAATAAAAAGGTGACATTCTGTACTGTGACCTCGTAAAAAAAAACATTCCATTTCAAATCCCAAATGCTGAAGTATAGAGCCAAATAAAAAAAGCTTTAGCTTCACTGTCCAAATATATACGTAGGGGAGTGTATTTACACATACATATCACATACGCTTTCCTATATTCAGAGCAGTATGTCAGACCTACGATGTTAGATTGCAGCGAGGGATTACTGACAAGAATGCCTTCTGCTTTCTACCTCGTATTCAAACCCTCTCTATCCAATATCCATTCGCCTGAACCATTCAGGGCACATAGTGTATTTTAACATCAAGAAACTCCGCACATCTGAAATAGGTCTTGTGCATTCATACATGCAGTAATGTGCAAATTCTCTATAACATAATACAGTACGTAACATCACTCTCCTTGCCCCAACCTGGGCTTGAACCAGGGACCCTCTGAACACATCAGCAACTGCCTCCCACGAAGCAGCGTTGCCTATCGCTCCACTAAAGTCACGACCCTTGCTAAGCAAGGGACACAACTCCTTCAAGCTACCAGAACGAGTGAAGTCACTGATTGAACCGCTACTAGCACACATCGCTAATTCGCTAGCCATTTCACACCAGTTACACACACATCCTGTAGGCTACCACAGGCTATAGCTGTACACACTAATGTGAACTTTGCAAGAGGTACTGTACAGTACAAATCCACATTTTTTTAAAGGAAAATGAGTGAGTGCAGAAGCATAACGGTCCCCACTCCATCATATCATCGGGTCAGTGTTGTAGAAGAGAGTAGATGTGTGGACCGGGGTTGTATAGCTGTCTAAGCCGCTTCCTGTGGATCGTGTGTACTACTGCCAGCCGAAATCCAAATCCAAGCCCACTGCTCTTTCAGCACTCTCTCTCTCTATCAAATAAACATACAAAACACAACACCAATAAATAAGCGTGAACGTCCACGACGTGGAGCAACGCTGCCTGGCGTGATGTGAAGCTCTGTTCTGGGATGAAAGGAGCTGTGGAATTTGTAACCCATCCTTAGGGATCAGTGAGCCACAGAGTTCACAGTGAGCTATGGGTTGGTGGGCTGAGCTGCTAGCGGGTGATAACATCACCCGGGCTCCCATTGTTACTTCATGGAAGAGATGTGATCGTGGGCTGAGCAAAGCATGTGAACTGAAAGACTTATAGCTACGCGGTGTGCGTAATAGATGCTCTATTTTAACGTGCAAATCCATCAGCGTTGAGAGAGCTTGTTAGCAGCATAAAATAGAGTTTCCTTCACATTACGTTACATACAGGCTACACTCGCGTTGTTATTGCTCAGTAGTACTGAGGGCATATTTCTTTCAAGTCCGACATATATTGATAAAGATATTGTCTTAAATTAAAAAATATGTGTTATAATAATTTGAAAGGAAATTATGTCTTTTGATATGAGCTTAAATGCCATGGTGAATGACAACAATATTAAAGGGGACAACTCTGGTTCGTCTTACACTGATAAAATGAACTGCTTTGTAAAACCAAAACTAGTGGCAACTGAGCGTCCACCAACGCGAAGGAGTCGAAACCTTAACTTTTCTGGAGTATTAAAACACATCATCCTGAGATGTTTTGAAACATTATATGGTGTGTGGTAACACCACTTAAAACCTCTACAGGATCGGTGGGTCCCCCGCGGGATGTAGGCTAATGTGATTAGCATGAGGTTGTAAGTAACAACACAATTTCCCAGGACACGGGCATATCTGATATTGCAGAAAGCTTAAATTCTTGTTAATCTAACTGCACTGTCCAATTTAAAGTAGCTATTACAGTGAAAAAAAGACCATGCTCTTGTTTGAGAAGAGTGCACAGTTATGAACTTGAAAATGTATTAATAAACCAATTAGGCACATTTGGGCAGTCGACACAACAGTTTGAACATAAATGGGTACATTTGGGTATGTCATTTTAGGCGAAAATTGAAAAAAAAAGGGCCGGATCCTTAAGAGGTTTAAATGAAGTGTTGTTCAACACCTTGCCAGGGAATCCTGTCTAGTGGAGAATTAGATCACTTGTTCTGGTGTATTGTCATGTTTAACATTGATTAACATTGATATGTATAGTGAATCCGGAAAGTATTCAGACCCCTTCACTTTTTCCACATTTTGTTACATCACAGCCTTTTTGAAAAATGGATTAAATTATTTCATATCTACAAACTAAACCCCATAATGACAAAGCAAAAACTGGTTTTAAGAAAAAAATACCTTATTTACATAAGTATTCAGGCCTTTTGCTATGAGACTCGAAACTGAGCTTAGATGCGATAATCCTTGAGATGTTTCTACAATGTGATTGGAGTCCACCTGTGGTAAATTCAACTGATTGGATATGATTTGGAAAGGCACACATCTGTCTATATAAAAGGTCCCTCAGTTGACAGTGCATGACAAACCAAACCATGAGGTCGAAGAAATTGTCCATAGAGTTCTGAGACAGGATTGTGTCGAGGCACAGATCTGGGGAAGGGTACCAAAATATTTCTGTAGCATTGAATGCCCCAAGAACACAATGGCCTCCATCATTCTTAAATGGAAGAAGTTTGAAATCTCCAAGACACTTCCTGGAGCTGGCCACCCGGCCAAACTGAGCAATCGGGGGCCAAGGGTCTTGGTCAGGGAGGTGACCAAGAACCCGATGGTCACTATGACAGAGCTCCAGAGTTCCTCTGTGGAAATGGGAGAAACTCTTTGAGAAACTCTGGGAGATGTATGTCTATCTCAGGTCTCTGCTCCCCACACTCTCCCCTTACCGTGTATCCTGATTGAGGACACTCTCATTTCTCTTTGATTCTGATGTGTCTTTCACAAAGCATCTATTTAATGAGGTTGATGGGGACAGATATTTTTGGAGCACCGCAAAAGCTCCAGAGTTCCTCTGTGGAGATGGGAGAACCATCCAGTAGGCCAACAAACTCTGCAGCACTCCACCAATCAGGCCTTTATGGTTGCCACTCCACAGTAAAAGGCACATGGCAGCCGGCTTGGAGTCTGCCTAAAAGCACCGAAAGAACACTCAGACCATGAGAAAGGTCTGATGAAACCAATATTTAACTATTTGGCCTCAATGCCAAGCGTCACGTCTGGAGGAAACCTGGCACCATCCCAACTGTGAAGCATGGTGGTAGCAGCATCATGCTGTGGGGATGTTTTTCAGTGGCATGGACTGGGTGACGAGTCAGGATCGAGGGAAAGATTAACAGAGCAAAGTACAGAGAGATCCTTGATGAAAACCTGCTCCAGAGTGCTCAGGACCTCAGACTGGGGCGAAGTTTCACCTTCCAACAGGACAACGACCTTAAGCACACAGCCAAGACAACGCAGGAGTGGCTTCGGGACAAGTTTCCTTGAGAGGGCCAGCCAATGCACGGACTTGAATCTGATAGCACAAATACATGGAAATGGAAATACAAGTTTTTTTGTTTTTTTATAAAGTTGAGAAAAAAAATCGTAAAACCTGTTTTCGCTTTGTCATTATGGGGTTTTGTGTGTAGATTGATGAGAAAAAACAAACAATTGAATCAATTTTAGAATAAGGCTGTAACATAACAAAATGTGGAAAAAGGGAATGGGTCTGAATACTTTCCGAATGCAATGTATATGATCATTTTCCAGTTTAACCCATGTTTGGCAGGCCTTGTTGAGCACAGTGCTCCATCTACCAGCGGTAACTAGAGGTTGTATAGCAAGCATTGCAGGATACTTAAGTTTCAAAAATAATTGAAATTACTTGCATTCCTTTTTTGTAAATATACAGCACCAGCAAAAGTCCAGACACACCTACTCATTAGAGGGTTTTTCTTTATTTTTTACTATTTTCTACATTGTAAAATAATAGTGAAGACATCAAACCTACAGCTGAAGTCGGAAGTTTACATACACTATGGTTGGAGTCATACTTGTTTTTCAACCACTCCACAAATTTCTTCTCCACAACAAACTATAGCTTTGGCAAGTCGGTTAGGACATCTACTTTGTGCATGATACAAGTATTTTTTCCAACAATTGTTTACAGACAGATTATTTCACTTATAATTCACTGTATCACAATTCCAGTGGGTCAGAAGTTTACATACACTAAGTTGACTGTGCCTTTAAACAGCTTGGAAAATTCCAGAAAATTCTGTCATGGCTTTAGAAGCTTCTGATAGGCTAATTGACATCATTTGAGTCAATTGGAGGTGTACCTGTGGATGTATTTTGAGGCCAACCTTCAAACTCAGTGCCTCTCTGATTGACATCATGGGGGGAAAAAAGAAATCAGCCAAGACCTAAAAAAAAAAATTGTAGACCTCCACAAGTCTGGCTCATCCTTGGGAGCAATTTCCAAACGCCTGAAGGTACCACGTTCATCTGTACAAACAATAGTACGCAAGTATAAACACAATGGGACCACAAAGCCATCATACCGCTCAGGAAGGAGACGCATTCTGTCTCCTAGAGATTAACGTACTTTGGTGCGGAAAATGCGAATCAATCCCAGAACAATGGCAAAGGACCTTGTAAAGATGCTGGAGGAAACAGGTACAAAAGTATCTATATCCACAGTAAAACGAGTCCTATATCGACACAACCTGAAAGGCCGCTCAGCAAGGAAGAAGCCACTGCTCCAAAACCACTATAAAAAAAGACAAACTACGGTTTGCAACTGCACATGGCGACTAAGATCGTACTTTTTGGAGAAATGTCCTCTGGTCTGATGAAACCAAAATAGAACTGTTTGGCAATAATGACCACTGTTATATTTGGAGGAAAAAGAGGGAGGCTTGCAAGCCGAAGAACACCATCCTAACTGTGATGCACAGGGGTGGCAGCATCATGTTGTGGGGGTGCTTTGTTGCAGGGGGGACTGGTGCACTTCAACTAAATACATGGTGACATGAGGATGGAAAATGATGTGGTTATATTGAAGCAACATCTCAAGACATCAGTCAGGAAGTTAAAGCTTGGTCGCAAATGGGTCTTCCAAATGGACAATGACCCCAAGCATACTTCCAAAGTTGTGGCAAAATGGCTTAAGGACAACAAAGTCAAGGTATTGGAGTGGCCATCACAAAGCCCTGACCTCAATCCTAAAGAAAATGTGTGAGCAGAACTAAAAAAAAGGCGTGTAGGAGCAAGGATGCCTACAAACCTAAATCAGTTACACCAGCTCTGTCAGGAGGAATGGGCCAGACCCAATTTATTGTGGGAAGCATGTGGAAGGCTACCCAAAATGTTTGACTCAAGTTAAACAATTTAAAGGCAATGCCACCAAATACTAATTGAGTGTATGTAAACTTCTGATCCACTGGGAATGTGATGAAAGAAATAAAAGCTGAAATAAATCATTCTCTCTACTATTATTCTGACATTTCACATTCTTTAAATAAAAAGTGGTAACTGACCTAAGACAGGTCATTTGAAATTTGAAATGTATTTGGCTAAGGTGTATGTAAACTTCGGACTTCAACTGTATGAAATAACACATATAGAATCATGTCGTAAGCAAAAAAGTCCCGCTTCCACTTGTCCCACTTTCACTCTCTCTGTCTCCTCCTGTATCTCATCTGTCAACAACCAAAAAAAGCATTTTAAAAAAGGTGTAATTCCAGAAAAAAATACTCTCCATAGGCCCTAATCATCCACCATAATTTCTATAAACCATTTCTATTTCTTAACAATTTGATTAAAAAAAAAAAAAAAAGTAAATTAATAAATACAACGGCAGCAAAATGTATGACCTAGCTATGTAAACATAAGCAATGAGATCGGTGACACGTAGCCTACTTTCTGATAAGACAGTGGTATTGATTGAACAATCGAACCACACGTAAAACAAATAAAAACTCACTCAAACGTACATCATCAACCCTCCAAAGCCCAAAGCTAATCTCAGCTAACTACTCCGACAGTCAGGTAGAATGAACACTGTAAAATCAAATAATAAAGAGTGAAACACATACTGAATGTTCTGAAACTTCAGAAGAGAGCTAGAGTATTGGGTTCTGTTTGAGGTCTCTAGCTATTTCACTAGCTCTTTATAGCTGTGTGAATGCACAAACAACAGAAGTTGTTATACATTTTCAGCAGGACTTGGGAGACTCCCCTTCACTTCCTTTGTGCCTTCAGGCTCCTACTCACACATAGCCATTTCAAATAGACAGATTAGGCAATTACACTGTGCCAAAGGAGCAAGCCACAGAGTTAAGCCACCTGCGTGAAGAACGTAGGCTACGTGCCAGCTGTTCACTAACAGGTTAGCCTCTGTCGACGTTCCAAATGGCACCCCGTTAACTTCATAGTGCATAACATAGAGAATATGCAGCCATTTGGGACTTAGCTTTGAAAAGAAAAGAAGAAAGAATTAATTTTCTTTAAGTGTATCACTCCCAAGGTGCTACTGTATCTGCTAGCACTGGTTTAACAGGGGGGAGACATCGTCTTACTGTACAACAGGAGAGGAGAGTACTGTACTACTAGACCAAGCCACCTACAAGAACATATCCATTAATATGATTCCTGAGTGTTCCTATCTCCTGGAAAGACAGATCACATATAGCTCCAAAATGAACACCCTCTGTTAAAAGGAGAGGTGCAACTAGGCTCCCTGCTAGTGAGAATTAATGAACGTACTCCACTACATAAACAACCAAACTCTATCTTTTTAATATAAACAAATGTGAGCAAGCAGGGATGAAACTAGGGTGAAACCATGGTGAAACGTCCATGGTGTGGGTTAACACAGTGAGCCTATAACAGATGGTGGGGTTGTACACTAGAGTCTGGCTACAGTGAGGCTATAATAAGTAGATAGAGTCTGGAGTTGTGGATACGTGAGGGAGAGGAAAGCCCAGGTGCTTAGAAAGCCTCCTCTCCTCTCAGTCCTCTCTCTGTGCTGTGCTGCGTCTCTTCTCCTGTCCCTGTGTTAGTTCATCTGATCTGCCCAGTGAGCTAGGGCTTAGGAGGCTGATTCAGACCCAAGCCATGCAGGATTACCCTGGCCCTGTCACGTTACCATACCACCCATGCGCAAACTGTATTGCCATGATTAGAGAGAGAGAGAGAGAGAGAGAGAGAGAGAGAGAGAGAGAGAGAGAGAGGGAGAGGGAGAGGGAGAGGGAGAGGGAGAGGGAGAGGGAGAGGGAGAGAGAGAGAGAGAGAGAGAGAGAGAGAGAGAGAGAGATTATATTAAGCAAAACAGACAGCACCATTGTCTTTTTCTTTTTTTTAAATGTACAGATAGCCAGGGGGCACACTTCACTTCAGACATCATTTACAAATGATGCATTTGTGTTTAGTGAGTCTGCCAGATCAGAAGGAGTAGGGATGACCAGGTGTTCCCTTGATAAGTGCATGAATTGGACCATTTTCCTGTCATGCAAACCATTCAAAGTGTAACTAGTACTTTTGGGTGTCAGGGAAAATGTATGGAGTAAAAAAGTACATTATTTTGTTGAGGAATGGAGCGAAGTAAAAGTTGTCAAAAAAATATAAATACTAAAGTAAAGTACAAATACCCCCAAAAAACTACTTGAGTAGTGCTTTAAAGCATTTTTACTTAAGTACTTTACACTACTGCCTAAACGTTGTGTTCCGTCCGTCTTCAAGGTGACAGGGTGTAGTAGAGAAGGTCATCCAGAAGAGATGGCCTGACCATGGCTCTAGCACATCAATATTGTGTTATGTTAAGGTCTGTCATTGTATCAAATCAAAACAAATTGTATTTGTCACATGCTTTGTTAACAATGGATATAGACTAAAAGTGAAACGCTTACTTACAGGCCCTTTCCAGCAATCCAGCAATTCAGAGAAGAAAAAAAGATAAAAAAGAATAACACAAGGAATAAATACACAATGAGTAACAATAACTTGGGGTACCAGTACTGTGTTGATGTGCAGGGGTTTGAGGTAACTGAGGCAGATAGTCGTAATAGTTGTGCGCTGCCACGCAGTCTTGGGAGAACAGGGATTACAAGAGGGGACTAAGCACGCACCTCTGAGGCCCCCCCCCCCATGTTGAGGGTCAACGTGGTGGATATGTTGCTGCCGACCCTCACCACATGGGGTGGCCTATCAGGAAGTGCAGTATCCAGTTGCAGAGGGAGGTGTTAAATCCCAGGGTCCTTCGTTTAGTGATGAGCTTGAAGGACACTATGGTGATGAACGCTGAGCTGTAGTCAATAAACAGCATTCTCACATAGGCGTTCTTTTGTCCAGGTGGGAAAGGGCAGTGTGGGGTGCAATAGAGATTGCGTCCTCTGTTGATCTGTTGGGGTGGGATGTGAATAGGAGTGAGTCCAGGGTGTCTGGTATGATGGTGCTGATGTGAGCCATGACCAGTCTTTCAAAGCATTTCATGGCTACAGATGTGTGCTCGGTGGCGATATTCATTTAGACAGGTTGCCTTAGCATTCTTGGGCACAAGGACTATGGTATCAACTAAAACATACGTCAGTCCCTTCCCAAAAGACGTTATGGGACATGGGATTTCTGTACTCAGCTGTGTCCATTGGCTTCTTTGACACTCATTTACACAATGATGATGATCTCTGTGTGTGTGTGTGTGTGTGTGTGTGTGTGTGTGTGTGTGTGTGTGTGTGTGTGTGTGTGTGTGTGTGTGTGTGTGTGTGTGTGTGTGTGTGTGTGTGTGTGTCAAAGAAACAGGACATAAGAAGAAATATCAAAGAGTCCGATTACAAATGGAAGCCCACAAATGAGTGGAGGGAACAGAGGGAAAGGAACATGAAATATAACAGGGGCATGAAATATGCAGTTCAGGGAAGCAGGCTGTTGTGTGTCAATTAAACAGACCAGAAACAAGGAGCTGGTCTAAGAGCTGAGATGCAAAGTGGCGTTGAGAGGAGACTGGAAGAGAGAAAGAAGAGAGAAGGGGATAAGAAAGCTCTGTGTAAACTCTACCATGGAAACTGAAAAATCACACACACACACACACACACACACACACACACACACACAGAGCGAGAGTCATTAAAAGTTATTGCATAATAATGCTGTATAAATCAGCAGAGTATCTCCCTCTGCACAGAGACTATTGATTCCGGTGCTTGGTAGACAGGGAAAACCGAGAGAAACATTGTTTAAACAGTTCTAGAGGAAGAGAGGGATGAGTGGAATGTGTTTCTTCATCACGTACCAATTGTCTTAGGGACAGAAGTTATTCCTATAACCACGCGACCTGATCAGGAAAAGACCCTAGTTATGGGCTATGATAGGGAGTTTGTCCTGATCAGGTCACATGATTAAGGAAAAACAAAAAGGCCCTATGGGTTACGAATGTGTTATGATGTCCTCATTTAGGTTAGATGCCCTTTAAATAGGTACACTATGCAGAAAACGCTCCACCATTTCCTGGTTGCTAAAATTGTAATAGTTTGCCTAATTTCAGTTTATGTGATAAAACAAGCACGTATAGTTTAGAGAATCATTGTACCATCTAAAAAAATATATTATATTTTCAGCTGTTTGAAGCTGGTGTACAAAACCGAATGTAAAAGATTAAACTTAAGAACGGGAAGCATAGAGATAGGGCACATAGAACAGATCTACCACTTCTTAGACTTGTTTTCAATGAGAAAGCAAGAGACAGATCTATAACTGACATTACTCTGTACATTTGGTCGGGTCGTCCCAAAAAGTTACACATTGCAGCTTTAAATAAAAGGGATAACCCATAGTTTAAGATAGAAGGGGTTAACCAAATCAACAGTAATGTTATTTTTATCCCTTTAATTTTGACACAATCACAGAGCAACATCAATACACCCTAAGGCGCAGGGAGGAGAGTGATGGAGAGGCTGTGAGAGAAGCCAGCGTGAAACAGTCTGCACAGTTTACAAAGAAACAGACTGAAAGGGAAGTGGGATCAAGCTCGTTTTTTACATGCCTAAAGTCAAATGTGATACCAAGTCATTGCTCATTTACATTGTGCATGTCTTAGAGAGAGAGAGATGGGGGGGGGGGAGAAAGAAGCATGAGCAGTGGGTGAGAGGAGAGGAGAGGAGAGAAAGATATGAGTGGGAGAGAAAGAGAGGAGGAGTCAGTTTGAGGGAGGATAATTGGAGAGAGCGCTGTGTTCTTGGCCCACTTCCCCGGTGGAGAGACAAGTCCAACAGTTGGACAGGTGGTGTGGGGATGGTGTTGTCGACCGGCAGGACTGACGAGCTGAGACTCTGCCCGGTGGACATGTGGCTTCGCCCGCTCCTCGTCTTTGACAGGGAGAGACTCTGTGTGTGTGTGTGTGTGTGTGTGTGTGTGTGTGTGTGTGTGTGTGTGTGTGTGTGTGTGTGTGTGTGTGTGTGTGTGTGTGTGTGTGTGTGTGTGTGTGTGTGTGTGTGTGTGTTTGTGTGTGTCTCAACTTGTGTGCTTCTGTGTGTGTGTGCTTGTGCGTGTGAGTGTGTGCAGCCTGTTGTGGCCAGGCAGAATGAATCACTTGCGGTGCCACTTATCACAGTGACTGGGTCTATGGGTCAGGACACAGGGTGAACCTCTGGTGAGGGAGTTAAAGTCTGGGGACAGTTGTCACTGTGATCTGTGGGGACACTGCCACTGGGGCGATAGGAGTGTGAAAATGTGACAGTTGTGACACAATACACATCAAGCTTATGGGAGATGGCTTAAAGCTTAATGTGAGATGTGGTTCTTGCATGTCAGCATCTACTATATACTGTATATAATCTCTCTTTCTCTCTCTCAGTTACTCTGACTTGTGAGGCATTAGGTTGTAGGACTGTATCTGTGCCAACAGGCTGGCCAGGACCTTCTTATATGAATAATGTAGGCCAAGGGCATTGAAGGCATGGTAATATATACAATTGGGAATAATCCCAAAATTACCAATGTCACAACAGTTTCTAGAAATTCCATCTGAAAATTACACTGTACCACCATGACCGGCCTTCATCACCTTTAGTCAAACTGCAGTTGTCTGGTTTTGTGTTTAATTGCATGTAAACAAAGAGACTGAAAATAGCCGGGCCGATTTGGCCAAGAAAATGTTCTATGAAAGCAGAAAAGGGTTGGTTGTAATCCCGTGGATTAAGGGATTGCACAGGCACATGTGCACAGTGTATATAATTGGGGCCAGATTACATGTAGTTAAGAGAGGTGGGAGGATGATCTGCTGGGTGTGTGTGGTTGGGGTTGGAGAGCTAGGGGTGAGGGGTCTGACAACTCTAACTCCAACACAACACATATGTTTCAGCCTAATATCAAGGTCCCTGTAGAAGGGGAGGGGTAGGGTGAGGCTACTACAGCAATCATGCCTGTTGAGAGGTGAATATACATTATATGAACTATTTACACTTTCTCTTGTGATAACAATGGTAACTGCAACAGCAAAAACCGGCCAAAAATAGTACTAAAGTACGAAATGTTAATTTTTTTTTTGTCCAAAGCAAGACAAAAGTTGCATGGACTTTCGCGGCACCAACATAGCAAGAGAGTTGCTAAGAATGAAACACTATATATTGACCGAAGGAGCGTTCACATCTGTTTCCATTGACACCGAATGTAAATATTGGGATGGATACAACTCGGCTAGTCCGCTTAACCCCTCCCCTCCATTCAGATCATTCAAAACGATCACAGACAAGACATCTGGAATGGATTAAGAGTCCCGTCACCTCTGCCGCAGACGAGAGCGCGTGTGATCGCACCAAACATATGTGGCCCTGATGCCACCAATGACATTCTGGAAAGCTGGAATAAAACAGCTGTGAGAGAGCCAGTCAACCGTGTCTCACCTCCTGACATGAAGATGCACACGATCCATATCGCTACGGGTCAAAACCAGACCCAAAGCCTAGACAGACCAGGGAGCAAAAGGACAGTCCTCTGGTCAAAGACAAACTGAAAACATTGGGCAATTGTAGGTCAAAAGGGGATCAAAATTGCCTGTGACAAATGAACAGATAACAATTTTCTCAATGATGCACCAGCAATGAATGTATCAAAGCAAACAATGACCAAAGTGTATGGCTTGGTATTCGTACTTCAACAACAAGCACCAGGGTAGCATGTAGATGAGGGTCAAATATGCCACAGTATAACAACTATACAGCCGATTGCCCATGCTAGCATGTCTAGGAGCCAGCCTTTAGAATAGGGTGAGCAAGAGGAAAAGTAGACCTACGGTAAGTGTCACCAGTAGAAGCTCAAAGTGAGAACAGGAAAGATAACAGACTTACCGTGGCCAGCTCATCAAACTTCCCAAAGAGCTCATTGAGAAGTTTGACCAGCTCCTGGGCTGTGCACTGAGACGCCAGGCTGGTAAACCCCACAATGTCAGCAAACAGGATGCTGGAAGAGAGTGAGAGAGAGAGTTGGGGTTGAGGAGAGACAGAAATAATACATTCCAAGATGACAGGTACAGCATAAGCTTCCTGGTATAACAGTGTCGCAGACCAGAGACGTTAGATCGCGCCGACAAGGGATAGAGATGAGCATCGCATGCTAGGTCAGATTGTTGAGGTGAGCATTGTCTCTTGTGATAATCTGCTTAGATTGAGATTGAACGGTGACAGCCAATGAGATGATCCATGTTCTGTTCCATTGCCTGACAGGCAGTGAAATCAAGCAGGACTCAGAATAGCAACATGGATTGTTCTTCCCCTAGATCATTCTCATAGGGATCCACGCAGAGCCATGCCCTGTTAGGAGTTAGACAGACAACATACACCTCCCTAAGTAGTTAGTATCTGTTTTACCATTATGAATGCACTTTATGTATCCAGTCCCGCCCATTTGAAGTCTATTAAATGTAGTTAAAAGTGTAGTATTTGGTTCCATATTCCTAGCCCTAATGACTACATCAAGCTACAAAATTGTTGGATGCATTTGCAGCTTGTTTTGGTTGTGTTTCGGATTATGTTTGGATTATATTTTTTCAACAAAAAAAAACCTGTATTAGAAAATCTCTTTCTCTGAGCAATTGTATTAGTATAAAATAATATAATTATAACATTTTTTACCATACAGTATAGCTCAGTATAGGGCTGACCTATATGGTCAAAATATCGTATGACAAAATATTTCAATTTTTTTACAACATGACGGTATTGTAGGTTTTTTAATAAGTTCTAAATTTGCTTTACGAGTTGTGCATGACCCTAGGGTGGCAACACAACATGAGTGATTGCAATTTACACACTGCTACGCAGGGCTGCACACTGTGTGCAAAAGATCTAGGCCTTATTTTATACCAAATATTACAATTGCAATGGCACTTCGACTGAGCCTGCAACGCTGCCGGCTTCATACCTAAGTGGAATCATGTATGCCATAAGGCAACACATTATTTTTGAGTTTGCAATTTCACACAAAAGAATGGAGAAGCGTGCATTTGTTTACTGTATGACTGATGTCGAGACTTGACACATGTAAAAGATGAAATACCTCCCAAATTAAATGTTCAACTGTTAAGGTTTATATTTTGTAAAACGATTATTTAAAAGTGGAACATGAATTGCATCATTGAGGTCACAAGTGCCCCAAAGTTGATCGATTCACGCCGTTCCCTTGTAAGTCACCCTCTGAGTTTTGTCGGCAACACATGACAACAGAGAACCCTCCAAGCGAGTTGGTAGGGGCGAGGCGGGGGTTCGGGATTCATTCAGTGAGCAATCGGCATATGATCTAGTGGTCGAGCAACAACAACTGCGCTCCTTGAGTGATAAGGGGCTTAGTGAGACAGCGGGAGAGAGATGAGTCAAGTAGTAAACTACAAAAACAGAGTGGTGTATCACATTTAACCAACCAAACACTGAAATACAATTATAGAAGGTAATTGTGCATATAAACCGCTATACAATAAACTAGGGTATATTTTATTTTTTATTTTTTAGACCTACCATATGTTTTTCTCATTTTTATCAAGGGTGCCAATAATATATCCCAGACCAGCCATATTCCCTCCAGCCCTGACCCCAATAAACAAATCATCCTATTAGAGCCATTACTGTGAGCAGATGTTATTAGCCCAGTGTTGAGTAATATCCTCCCCCAGCGCCCCAGCCCCAGGTCTCATGGGGCATTTAAACCCTGGACCGAGCCTCTCAGACAGCGCTGTCTCCCAGTCTGTGTTGCGCCTGCAAGACCGCATTGCCAGGCCAGGCGGACATACTGTATTTGAACTCGCCATGTAATCCTCCATCATCTCATCCAGCCAGATCTCATCACATTCCAGGGGACTTCTCTGCCATCTCCCTATTATACTAATGTGTGGTGGGGCTGAGTACTGCCGTGATGCAAAAAAAAAACCTGCCAAAACACATTTATGTTCTATTCAGTGTATAATGGACCAATAAACATTGTATTGTATCGTAATGTAGCCTAGCCTTTCTGAAGCAGCCAGGCGAGCCTTGTGCTCGTGATTGGAATGTAATCATGTTGTGTGTGAAAAGGCTTGCAAAGCAACTCGGAGGGGTTCAAGGCTAGAGGTGTGTGTGTGTGTGTGTGTGTGTGTGTGTGTGTGTGTGTGTGTGTGTGTGTGTGTGTGTGTGTGTGTGTGTGTGTGTGTGTGTGTGTGTGTGTGTGTGTGTGAGGAGCAGTTGTTGACGTCAAGGCTCTTGTAGAGACTGGTGGCAGTGGTAAAGAGCCTGCTTGATGAGATGGCATGTGGGTCACAGTGATAAAAGCCACCCTGAGCAGAGGGTCAATTACTTCCTGGATGGATAATTCTGCTGATTCTCTGTGTGAGAGGACAGGGAGGCCGGCAGTGTTGTGACACACACACACACACACACACACACACACACCATCAACAAGTGTAAAGTCCCCAGAGGGCCGTGCTCTAGGAGATCTAGACCTGTCAAGCCAGACCAGAATGTGTCAGGTGGGATTCAGGAGATGGCAGTGAGGCAACCTGCCTGCCTGTCTGTCTGGGTTACGCAACAATAGCAGACTGTCAGTAGGATTGGGCATGTTGCCAGTAATGTGGGACGATGTAGTGTGTGTGTGTGTGTGTGTGTGTGTGTGTGTGTGTGTGTGTGTGTGTGTGTGTGTGTGTGTGTGTGTGTGTGTGTGTGTGTGTGTGTGTGTGTGTGTGTGTGTGTGTGTGTGTGTGTGTGTGTGTGTGTGTGTTGCCCGTTGGTTTGAAGGCTGCAGGAAGTGGTGGATTTAAAAAAATTGCCTCAGGTCTTACAGTGCCTTCAGAAAGTATTCACACCCCTTGACTTCTTCCACACTGTGTTGTGTTACCGCCCGAATTTGAAATGTATTAAATTGTGATATTTTCGGTCACTAAACTACACACAATACCCCATATCGTCAAAGTGGAATAATGTTGTTAGAAATGTCTACTGACGAATGAAAAATGAAAAGCTGAAATGCCTTGAGTCAGTAAGTATTCAACCCCTTTGCTCTGGCACTTTCAGAGCTGGGCAGGAAAAAGAAATGAAAGAAAGACTACACATTTCTGGAGTAAAAACACAGGTGCTGCCGATCATACTGCCACTGTCGTTGAGGCAGAGGACATGGACTGTATATGTAACCCATGTATCTGATGTGGTCTTGCGAATAGTATGGCATGACAGAATCAGATACACACAGTTTTCTGTTTCACTGCTACTGCATTGTTAGTACACAAACGAGCTAAAGCCTCTGCTGCATTGCTTTTCTAATTCTCTTCCCATCTATGTTTCCCTCTCTTCCTTTCCCAGTATAATTCTGAACACACCATTGCATATTACCTTCCTCGTTTACCCCTCTTTCCTTCTCAGTGCAACACAGACACAGCTTAATGTGATGTAAATTGAGAGAGGAATACAATCGAAAGCATCTATTAACTTATCTCGTTTGCAAAGAAGATTCCCTCATCAAGGAGCATTATACTCTATGGCTGGCATTTCATGTGCGGTCATGCTCTGTAACAGACTATGGCTTTTCTGAGCTTAACTTTGGCAATGTTTCATATTTGTCTTATTTATAGACATGTTTATTAGTACGGCATAATATTTAAGTGTTTATAAACTACCAGCACCGTATCATAATGATCCAAAGCTACCATAATCATTTCATTTCAAATCCAGTCGCGGAAGAATAATAACAAAGTATTGACTAAATTACTGTACCACTGTTTACTTTTCAATTTCAGCCGACCTTAATCATATTATTCACCCCTTGCAATAGGCTTGGATCTCTTTCAGTAGATCATCAGTGGGCACTAACTGCATGTGAACAAGGCCTAAAGCCCTTTGGTGCAGTGAGAGGCACATAGCAATCAGCAGCACTCCACTGAGATGCGTCCATATTTAACCACACACACACACGCACACACACACACACGCACACACATGTACACACACAGCCTTACGCTAAACAGTTTAGTGTCCATTGCATTTAATCTCCTGTAGAGGCTTAATCCCGAGGCTAAGCAAACTTCCCACCTCACGCGTCAACACCCCTCTGACAACATGAAGGAAATAAGTACACAAAGTGAAAAGGGGGAGACATAAAGAAAATGAGGAAGAGGAGGAGAGTAGAGGGAGGATAGAGGAAGAAAGAGACAGAGAGCATGGAGTGGGGGAGAGGAAGACAAGAGGGGTTGATAATCAAGTGAAGAGTAGCAACAGGAGGGTGGGAGAGAGAGAGAGAGAGAGAGAGAGAGAGAGAGAGAGAGAGAGAGAGAGACAGAGAGCGAGAGAGAGAGCGAGAGAGCGAGAGAGAGAGAGCGAGAGAGAGACATGTAACACTGTACATAGCCATAATAGGACATTTGAAATGTCTCTATTCCTTTGAAACTTTCGTGAGTGTAATGTTTACTGTTCATTTTTGATTATGTATTTCACTTTCATTTATGATCTATTTCACTTGTTTTAGCAATGTAAATATATGTTTACCATGCCAATAAAGCCTTTTTGAATTCAATTGCAAAGAAAGAGGGAGGGACGGAGGCATGGAGAGATGAAAGTGGAGAGAGAAAGGGAGGAAAGGAGTGAGGGAAGGAGGCATGGAGAGAGGAAAGTGGAGAGAGAAAGGGAGGAAAGGAGTGAGGGAAGGAGGCATGGAGAGAGGAAGGTGGAGAGAGAGAGAGGGAGGAAAGGAGTGAGAGAAGGAGGCATGGAGAGAGGAAAGTGGAGAGAGAGAGAGAGAGAGAGGGAGGAAAGGAGTGAGGGAAGGAGCCAAAAAAGCTCTTTGGAAGTGGAAGAGTTACTGACGAAGAAGCACTCAGTCAACCCACTGAATAAATTGCTGGTCCCCCTCCAGCGAAACCAGTGTGTTGGTCGGTAACACTCTGTGCAAGCTAATGCCATCTGGCAAACACTGACACCAACCACTGACTGAGACACAATGCCCCTCTGTCAGCTCACAAGAAGCTTTGCTCAATGCCAATTTAACCATTACAACAGCAAACCCAAGCGTCAAATCTGGAGGAAACCTGGCACCATCCCTCCGGTGTGTTCCATAACGGTGAAGCATGTTGGTGCCATTGTCATGTTGTGGGGATGTTTTTCAGCAGCAGGCACTGGGGGACTAGTCAGGATAGAGGGAAAAGTGAACGGAGCAAAGTACAGAGAGAGATCTGAAAACCTGGGCCAGAGAATTCAGGACCTCAGACTGCGGCAAAAGGTTCACCTTCCAACAGGACAACGACCTTAAGCACACAGCCAAGACAACACAGGAGGGGCTTCAGGACAAGTCTGCAAATGTCTTTAAGTGGCCAAGCCAGAGCCCGGACTTGAACCGGTTCAAACATCTCTGGAGAGACCGAATAATAGCTGTGCAGCGACGCTCCCCATCCAACCTGACAGAGCTTAAGAGGATCTGCAGAGAAGAATGTGAGAAACTCCCCAAATACAAGTGGGCCAAGCTTGCTACGTTATACCCAAGAAGACTCAAGGCTGTAATCGCTTCCAATGGTGCTTCAACAAAGTACTGGGTAAAGGGTCTGAATACATATATATATATACATAAATACATACACAATCTAAAAAACAGTTTTTACTTTGTCATAATGGGGTATTGTGTGTAGATTGATGAGAATATTTTTTTTTAATCCATTTTAGAATAAGTATGTAATTTTACAAAATGTGGAAAAGGTCAAGGGGTCTGGAAACTTTCCGAATGCACTGTATCTGGTACATTTCAGCTGCAGAGCAAGATTATCTTTGCAAGCCCCCAAACTCTCTCTCGGCACATGACATTCCGTTGCTAATTTAAATTGAAAAGTATAAATTATGTCAATTGAAATAATGTTACTGGTTACCTTAATCACATTTTCAAGTAATATGCCAAACGTTAGTTACAGTTGAAGTCGGAAGTTTACTTACACCTTTGCCAAATACATTTAAACTCAGTTTTTCACAATTCCTGACATTTTATCCTAGTCAAACTTCCCTGTCTTAGGTCAATTAGGATCACCACTTTATTTTAAGAATGTGAAATGTCAGAATAATAGCAGAGAGAATGATTTATTTCAGCTTTTATTTCTTTCACCACATTCCCAGTGGGTCAAAAGTTTACACACACTCAATTAGTATTTGGTAGCATTGCCTTTAAATTGTTTAACTTGGTTCAAATGTTTCCGGTAGCCTTCCACAAGCTTCCCACAATAAGTTGGGTACATTTTGGCCCATTCCACCTGACAGAGCTGGTGTAACTGAGTCAGGTTTGTAGGCCTCCTTGCTCGCACACACTTTTTCAGCTCTTCCCCCAAATGTTCTATAGGATTGAGATCAGTGCTTTGTGATGGCCACTCCAATACCTAGACTTTGTTGTCCTTAAGCCATTTTGTCACAACTTTGGAAGTATGCTTGGGGTCATTTGTAACCAAGCTTTAACTTCCTGACTGATGTCTTGAGATGTTGCTTCATTATATCTATCCACATAATTTTCCTTCCAGTCCCTCCTGCAGCAAAGCACACCACAACATGATGCTGCCACCCCATGCTTCACGGTTTGGATGGTGTTCTTCGGCTTGCAAGCCACCCCCTTTTTTCCTCCAAAAATAATGATGGTCATTATGGCCAAACAGTTATATTTTTGTTTCATCAGACCAGAGGACATTCTCCAAAAAGAAGGATCTTTGTCCCCATATGCAGTTACAAATGGTAGCCTGGCTTTTTTATAGCGGTTGTGGAGCAGTGGCTTCTTCTTTGCTGAGCGGCCTTTCAGATTATGTCGATATACAGTAGGACTCATTTTACTGTGGATATAGATACTTTTGTACCCGTTTCCTCCAGCATCTTCACAAGGTCCTTTGCTGTTGTTCTGGGATTGATTTGCAGTTTTCGCACCAAAGTACGTTCATCTCTAGGAGACAGAGTGCGTTTCCTTCCTGAGCGGTATGACGGCTGCGTTGTCCCATGGTGTTTATACTTGAGTACTATTGTTTGTACAGATGAACCTGGTACCTTCAGGCATTTGGAAATTACTCCCAAGGATTAACCAGACTTGAGGTCTTGGCTGATTTCTTTTGATTTTCTCATGATGTCAACCAAAGAGGCACTGAGTTTGAAAGTAGTCCTTGAAATGCATCCATAGATACACCTCCAATTGACTCAAATCATGTCAATTAGCCTATCAGAAGCTTCTAAAGCCCTGACATAATTTTCTGGAAATGTCCAAGCTGTTTAAAGGCACAGTCAACTTAGTGTATGTAAACTTCTGACCCAGTGGAATTGTGATACAGTGAATTATAAGTGAAATAATCTGTCTGTAAACAATTTTTGGAAAAATTACTTGTGTCATGCACAAAGTAAATGTCCTAACCGACTATAGTTTGTTAACAATACATTTGTGGAGTGGTTGAAAAGCAGGTTTTTCAACCACTTCAAATGTATGTAGAATACTATCATAATGTGATCTTGCAGACATTCATTCAGCTTTGATCTAATTAAACAAGCACCATTCGTCAAAGTAACTTGTTATCTAGGCAGCCGAATGAGTAGAGCAGACCCAGTTCTATAAAATAAATCATATTTTAAGCTATCGGCAGGAGACTTCCAGAGACTTCCAAAACGCAGCCATATCATTTAAATGATCATCGGAGCTAACCAATGCCAAGTTTCTACCCCTGACACTGGGCTGGGAGTTTTGGAGTTTGGATGGGTGTCCTACCTGACGTTGTCATGGCGTTGGATGTAGATCTTGTGGAAGATCCTTTCAGGAGGCTTCAGGAAGTCTTCTTTCATCTCCATCGCCACGTTCCTGGGCAACAAACTCATCAGAAGTCGCTCCTGTGTGGGTGGGTGAGAGAGAGAGAGAGAGAGAGAGAGAGGGAGAGAGAGAGAGAGAGAGAGAGAGAGAGAAGGACAGCGTGAGGAGAAGGACAGAGAGGTATACTTAAAAGTCAATCAGACTTGAGAATATGAGAGGAGAGTGTTGGTGGTGGTGCAGATAAGAAAAGTGAGAGATAAAAGGTGGTGGAACAAACGGAATTGGAAAAAAAACGTGTGAATGAGTCACCAAGTGTGTTTAAAGAAATAATATGAGAGAAATATAGGAGCCTGATTTTACCCTTATGCCTTCTGTTAATGTGTGTTTGTGTGTCTGCGTGCTTGTGTGTCCGTGGGAATTTGTGTGTGTGTGTGTGTGTGTGTGCGTGTGCATGTGTGTGCGTTTATACCTGTTTCTCATTCTCATCCTCCATGCGTAGCCTCTCCTCGATGCAGTTGCGTGCCTGTAGGAAAGCCTTCCTCTGTGCTCGCTCAGTCAGAATGCGCACAAACAATCCAGAGAGGTTCACACTGGTAAACAGCACTGTGTTGGCCACCAGCTGCAAGCAGAAAAACAACACAGCATTATGCCACTTAGCATACATAACCTCATAATCGTTCATCCAAAGTGACATAGGATCCCTGCGGAAATTGAAGGTGTGGCTTCAGTGTTCCTAGTCCCATGCTCTCACACCAACTGAACGACACTATGCTCTCAAGTTAAAGACTGTCTTAGATACCAAATACATGATGCAGCTTTTCTCCAAAATCCTAGGGGAAACACTGGCACATTTATTTTGTGGAACGAGAAGGTCACTTTCGGTGATTCTTTATTACCATAACCGTCAAGACGTCAATCTGACTGTTTTGAATTTTTGGGCATTTTAATAACTTCCTTTCAATAAAAACATTGAACCGACCTGTCTCTGACTTTTCCAAATGAAGTGTATTTAACACTCTAGCAGTCCTTTGAGATAAATATCATAAAAGACTAAAACTTTTGGGGCATTTCTACCTCAAAGCACCATGACGGTCGAAATGACCGTATGCATGTTTAACAGTAGAATAGCCGGGCAGTCAAATAAATCAATGTAATATCCACAATCACAGAGAAATCATTCATATTTAGTTTAGGAAGGTCATATTAAACATGATACAAAGACAATTTATTTCAAAAGAACAGAATAGCATGTTTTGAGTTCTGTGTATAGGTACTTACAGTACTTGCCGAGGCTATATGGCTTCGCCATGCCAATGAAATCAACTTAGCATACATAACACGCTTGTATTCATTTCCCTGCCCAACCACAGTCAACACATATACTGTGTTTTACAGTAAGAATATAAAGGGGTATAACAGAATACAATTCATCGCTGTTTGCCACCAGCACTCACAAGAGGAGGAGTGGAGCCGTGGTTATACTAGGAACAAGTTATATTGTTACCATATTCTGTGCCATTTTGAGAGTTGTTTGGCAAAACTAGGTGAATTTGGAAAGCTTAGAATCTGCTCTCTCCGATAGGGTATAGCAATCAAAACATCTTGCCTGCATGGACCTCTGCAGGATGATTTGAAAAAGTGTTTTTTGGTCAGCTCTTTGTCAGTGGATGCTGTCAATGTATGCTGCGCTGGTCATCAGTCTCAATTTGGCAATGAATCAGACCATTATCCCATCAGACCATTATCTATTTAATCTTGTCTTTGGGCTCACATCTATTATTATATGTGTGAAATTTGTTTCAATATACTGGAGTTTAGGTACGGTCTGGATGGGACGTTAGCTAATTGAACATTAAAAATATAATTAATTATTTTAGCTATTTATTATGGAATATTTACAAAATTGAAGTATTGAAATATCAACAGTCAAAATTCCGGCGCTCCGTGGGTTAAAAAGCCATTATGTTGACGTCATCTGAAATATAGACTGACTGATGCGGCGCCACTGCGCTGTGGTGAGATGATAAAGGAAGAGGCGGCTATGCGCTTGTGGCTCTAATTCACACCACTGCTCACTCTGTTTGCTACCAATATGTTGTAGCCTAACTTGTCACTCTGATCTCAAAAGGGACATTGAGACATTTTGGCAATCAAGCCCTTTTTGTACTTACCCAGAGTCAGATGAACACATGGGTACCATTAATGTCTCTGTGTGAAGTTTGAAGGATGTTGAAGGTAGTTTCACTACCGTTAGCAGAATGACTGGCAGACCGGACCCATTCAATCTGGCCCAGGGGATGTTTGAATAAAAAAAATGTAATGTTAATAGGAAATGATTATTTTGGGTTGAAAAAAATACACTCCAGGCCGCTCTTGAATGTCTACAACGAGATAGAAAGCATGGAGAAATGGGCTCCCAAGTGGCGCAGCGGTCTAAGGCACTGCATTGCAGTGCAAGAGGAGTCACTACAGACGCTGGTTTGATCCCGGGCTGTATCACAACAGGGCTTGATCAGGAGTCCCATAGGGCGGTGCACAATTGGCCCAGCATTGTTCTGGTTAGGGTTTGGCCGGTGTGGGCAGTCATTGTAAATAAGAATTTGTTCTTAACTGACTTGCCTAGTTAAATAAAGGTTAAATATCAAATAAATGATAATGGACCTATACATTTTCAAATTACTGCCATTTTCAAATAAGCTTGTTTTCCCCTTTGTTGGTAAACAATGTAATTGAAAACAAACACTGCATAGCCTCAAAGCATGGTTAAAAGTATAATTGTATCTCATGGATGGTCAGTCCTTGCATCCATAGCTCTGTCTATTCATTTTACAGTGGTTACATTTTCCAGTCCCATTCCTCAGCTATTTACCAAATCAGTGGCCGGGTGCTCCGCTTTGGTATTCGTTGAACTGCTGATTGACCCTTTAATGCATAAAGTGCCAAGTGAAGCTGAGGTATCAGAAACCACCTGGCCTAAACACATTGCACATTGACGGACTGATGCATCGTATAGACAGAGGAAGAGAAAAGAGATGTACTGCACATTCACAACCATTCATTTGAAGTCAAAAATTAAGTATTTGCTTTGTCTTGTCAATACACATTTGGAAGCAATCACTCAGGGTGTGTGTGTGTGTGTGTGTGTGTGTGTGTGTGTGTGTGTGTGTGTGTGTGTGTGTGTGTGTGTGTGTGTGTGTGTGTGTGTGTGTGTGTGTGTGTGTGTGTGTAAAAGCACAGAGGGGTAAACATAAGTGGGCTATGCTTCCAGCTGAGTGTAGGTCAGGTAGGAGAGAACAACAGATAGACAGAGCCTGTGTAAACTGAGTGTTTTCCATGTGGCTGAGCATGACTGGGCCTGGAGATGTGACCTTTAACACCCAAACACACACACACATGCACAAGCAAACACACACACACACTGTATGTCAGTCTTCCTCACAAGCAGTAATTTTGTTCTATAGACCCAGATTGGTGATTCACCACTGGTGTTAACAAGGTCTGCTGTATTACAGTTGAAGTCGGAAATTTACATACACTTAGGTTGGAATAATTTAAAACTCGTTTTTCAACCACTCCCCAAATTTCTTGTGAACAAACTAAAGTTTTGTCAAGTCGGTTTGGACATTTTGTGCATGACACAAGTAAGTTTTCCAACAATTGTTTATAGACAGATTATTTCACTCATAATTCTAGGCATTATCAAGTGCTTGTCAAATTGTGAATGAGTAACTGATGTAGTGTGTACAGCCTGTGCAAAAAAACAAACAAAGCAGAGCTCATACCATTCAAGCTACATTTTTCAAATCATCATTAGAGTCTCATCATGCAGCCTTAGAATGTTTTAAAAATAACATATAGGCCAATGTTTGTATCACAACTAAAGTTATATTAATAACTCTAAATGAACCATATAAGAGTATCTATTTCTTTGTTAACCTCTCAACACAGAATAGCCGCATGTGTGCACTCCGTCAAATCGTTTGGAGAAAATATCCTTTCTATTTTACTCAGATTTGTTCAATTGTATTCTTCATACTATACAATAATGGCACCGAATTCGAAGAAAATCTTGTCTGCTAAATGAACTAGTGTAGCCCACATCCATTTGGCATAGCCAGAGTGTGCTATTCTGTTCTGTTCTTCTGAAATAGACTCAATTTTCTTCATATCATGCTTCTTTAGACCTGTCTAAAAATAAATTATGGATTTATTGTGATGGTGTAGGTTATATTACATGGATTTATTAGACTTCTTAAAATGTACATGTTCCAAAGGTCAGTATCAGTGGCGTGTAGGCTATCTGTGGAAGCCAGGAGATGCTAAATGGGTTTATTTTAATTAACGGTCAATTACCATGTGACCGAAAGTTATTTGCTTGAAAATCACCAGCTGAAGAAATTTCGTGACTACCACAGCGCTACTCACAACCTCAAATCACGTGCAACCATGCCAGCCCAATACCTCCACATCTGGCTTCTGTACTTGCAGGATCATCTGAGGATGGGGAGCGAAGTCCTGAGGAGTATTTCTGTCTGTAATAATGCCCTTTTGTGGGGGGAAAACTAATTCTGATTGGCTGAGCCTGGCTCCCGAGTGGGTGGGTTTATGCCCTCCCAGGCCCACCCATGGCTGTGTCCCTGCCAAGTCATGTGAAATACATAGATTAGGGCCTAATGAATTACATTTTCAATTGACTGCTTTCCTTCTATGAACTGTAAATCAGAAAAAGCTTTGAAATGGTTTCATGTTGCGTTTATATTTTTGTTCACTATTAGGTCAATGATAGACTAGTAAGAACAAGCAGCTCATTTAGACAACACAATACAGGCAACAGCATCCAATAAGTTAATTAGTTATACTGTACTGTAGGGTGTGTGATTGTATTTGATGAGGACAAGCTTATATTGTCAACATGAATAGCAAATGGGATAAGCTGGGATCTGACCCGATCCCCAAGGCACAAGAAATCCATGGTCTCATGTCTGCAATGCAGACAGCGAGACTCAAATATCAGGATCACACATGATTGGTGTACTGGTGGACTCTTATAACAGAATTTAGCAAGGCTGTAGTGGATAATCAGGAGAGGGAACATAATCATTTTATGTCCTTCTCGCTCTGACTGAGATTTGGTTATTATTGGTTTGTTTACACCACACATAGCCTCACTGTGACTCTGAAGGGAAGGGGGCCTATAGGCTTGTTTGGTGGTTGTTGGTTGGTTGAAACACAGGTCCTTTACGGTCATACCACCGAGCTAATCTCCAGGCTTAATGGATTAGCTTTCCCTTCCTAGGCTGTACTCTGCTACCGCTAGCGCTGTCCTTCACTCACCGTCCTCCTGACACACGTATAGGCTACACGAGCAAGATATTACATGCCACATGCTAAAGGAAGAAAGCAAATCAGAGCTGATATGACTGAGGGCTAAACCTCTCCATGACAGAGAGAGCGAGAGCAAGACCAAGAGAGAGAGAGAGAGAGAGAGAGAGAGAGAGAGAACTTGTTGAGACTGTCAAGACATGTTTGGTATTAAGTTCTTTGGGTTTGCTTGACCTTTTATTAACTGTCTGGTTGTCTAGTATCTGGTTGGGGTCATCAACCACGGCCTACTTTGGTTCTACATCAAGTACTTTCAGCCTAAATGGACCAGATATTCCCTATGAAACAGAGGCACACTGTATGTGAATCCTGTCTGAGCACTGTCCGTCTGGTCTCTCTGTGTGGTCCTGTTTGTTTTGTTCCACTCTGTTGGCAGTACAGGGTGATATGAGGTTGGGTCATATTATTAGACTTACAGTGCATTCAGAAAGTATTCAGACCCCTTCCCCCTTTTTGTTAAGTTACAGCCTTTTTCTAAAATTGATGAAATAATTGTTTCCCCTCATTAATCTACACACAACACCCTTTAATGACAAAGCGAAAACAGGTTTTTAGAAAAAAAAAAAAAAAATACCTTACAGAATTATAAATATTATAATTGTCCATGTTTTGTTGTTGTTGCATACAATATACTGTAGCTTAGTATATTAATTATTTATTTTATAGGCCTACAGTCATTACTGCTCATCTTTTTCAAGGGTGTCAATCATTTAGGCACACACATCACGGACCCAAGTCAAATCAGTCACGCAGGCTATTTTGAAGTCAATGGTGTGAGACAGATACAGCTCTATTGCCTATTTGTATGTCCCCCCCTCCCTCGCGCTCCCTACCTCAGTAACATGAGACTATTAGCCTAGAACTGAAGCAATGTCAACACGGAAAGCCTGCTTATACTTTGACTGACCAGACATAAGCCCGGTTTCCCAAAAGCATATTAAGGCTAAATTCATCGATAGAACCTTCCTTCGTAGGAGAATCGTTACATTTCCGAGCAGTTCCCCAAAGCCAATGTTATTAACGTTGCTCTTGCAAACACTCGTAATCAAACGCCTGCCTCAGACCACTCGTAGAACAGCCAAGCGCGTCGTTTTTTGCCCTCCTGCGTCACTTTATACACAGAAAGGTCGCTGCTAAACATAGAATCACATGGTTCGTCCGTCTCTCTGTGACCGCAGATAACTTCAGAACAAAGTTGACTACAAATAAAGTTGCCAATTTCTTTGTAAATTATACAAACAAGAAAAGTATAAAAAATACACTTCAAATGAAAACCGAGATGACTGCATTAAAACATAGCATAAACAGTAGGCTATAGGTCTATTTCAATCATATTGAAATACATTTCAAGTTCAATCAATTAAGTTATATGTTGATACTTGTAGGTTACTGTCTGTAATTTGTCTCAATATATTATATGATGTCTAGCCTAATATCGGTGATTTATTGCTGGGCACAGATGTCAATTCAACGTCTATTCCACGTCGGTTCAACGTAACTTCATTGAAATGGCGTTAAAATAACATTGATTCAACCATTGTGTGCGAGTGGAAATAAGCCGCATCAATATCTGCAGCTGTAGATGGTAATATGAGCTGATCCGTCGTCGGTACTGTGAAATAATGTCAATGATGAGGTACGATTTGATTGGAGAAAGCTAATCCCTTTCTTTTGATTTTATCAGCAGGATATTGACACAAGCTCCAACAACGCACTTAGCGACCATTCTCTCCGCGTGGTGTTTTGGGAAAAGCATGTTACATGTTCGGCCATTGTAGGAAAGATGAATCGTTAAAACACTCGTAAACCTAAATTCCAGGCCCTGCTCTCCTGTCTGCAGTTGTGATCACAATCAGCCACACGTCATTGAAGTCCGTGTTTGGATTGAACTACTGAGCACCTCCTCGCACGTTATCGCACACGGCTTTGCACTTTCTACTATAGGATACATCCAGCACGCGCTCCTTATAAAAAAAAACAGCATGCCTTGAGTTCACTGATGTTTCTATTCTACATAAATCTAGGGCATTACAGATATAAAACCGAAACATATTTCATTTCAAAATCAAAGCAGGCGGACAAGCAGTGCTCAGACATTGTATGAATCGCGCGCAAGTCGGTGACCCCCGCCGGTCGCTGTCCACTTGATGGTGCTGAACTTCATATTGACAGGCTCATTCTCCCTCTCGCTTTTCCCTTATCTGTTCTAGATTAAAGCCCCATTATCCATGCTTCGAATAGCCTAGCCTGGTGGTTAACTATGTATAGCCTACTTACCGTTCTCCATAATTTCTGCGTCTCAACTGTCACGGAGGTGGCTGTCACAATTATATGAGAGATGGCAATCATTATTCCAAACATCACTGCTAACAGAGTCCGCACCGGCAGGAGCGAGTAGGCAACGAATGTAACCAGCATGAGCTGCCACATGCCTTGCTCCGGGTTGGTCGGGGGCTCCAGCCCCACCGCGCCGAGGGAGAAGGGACAGCAGAGGAACGAGAAGGTGAAGCCGAAGAGCAAGGTCAGGTTGACGATCTGCTGGAGCTGGGTCACCTGAAGGTACTTGACGTTGGTGACAATGAAGAGGGACACGAAGACGATACAGTGCACCGGATGGGACCCCTTGGAGATGGTCAGATTGGGGCCGGACAGCAACTCCACCACCGCCAGCGTCGATGCCATGACGATGAGCACCGCCAGTGCTTTGAGAGTGGACGTCTGCTCCAGCTTTAGATTGTAGTTCTGGAACAGAGACTCCAGCTCCTTGCAGTCGAACTCATCCTCGCATGCGATGGTAGTCAGAGGGACGCCTGGTGGACAATGGCTTTTCTTCCGCCGGGTTTTGACTTTCTGAAACGGAATTTCCTCCATGTCAGGGCCATTCATAAACTAGATACTGGACCACACAGCGCGCCACAGACCGACGCCGGGAAACAATCAAGCACGCAGCAGTCTAGAGAGGAGAGCGTCCCGGATCACTAAGGCTGGAGGACTGGCCTGCCACTGTAATCTCCTGACGCGCGACATGCACTATCCACAGGTTGAAATCCGTTGTTCGTCGAGATCAGTCACCAAGGAAACGTGCAAGCATGTTCGCCCCTTGAGCAAGACTCCAAAAAGTATTTTTCGTTTCACTTGGGCAAGAACAACATCATGGAAACAGAGTCCCGCACACGACGGTCGAGTTCTGAATCTAACAGCTTTTCGCAAGGCTCAGATTGGATCACGCATGCGCATTATGAGGTTGAGATAAGACACGTCTCAGTAACTCAACAGACAACAAGACAAAACAGACTTGAGAGGTATGGAGGACCAAACCTGTCAAAATTAGAAATACATAAATGCACATATAAATGGATAAATGAATGAATACATCCACACATAATTAAATAAATTAGCAAGTTAACAGAAAAATACTGACTAAAATGTATTAATTCTCTACATATCTACATGTATTTAATTATTTATCTATGTATTATCTAAATTTAAGACAAGCAGACTAAGGACATGGATTACCGGAACCATGTCCTGTGGTCTGATGAGACCAAGATAAACTTATTTGGTTCAGATGGTGTCAAGCGTGTGTGGAGGCAACCAGGTGAGGAGTACAAAGACAAGTGTGTCTTGCCTACAGTCAAGCATGGTGGTGGGAGTGTCATGGTCTGGGGCTGCATGAGTGCTGCCTGCACTGGGGAGCTACAGGTCATTGAGGGAACCGTGAATGCCCACATGTACTGTGACATACTGAAGCAGAGCATGATCCCCTCCCTTCGGAGACTGGGCCGCAGGGCAGTATTCCAACATGATAACGACCCCAAACACACCTCCAAGACGACCACTGCCTTGCTAAAGAAGCTGAGGGTAAAGGTGATGGACTGGCCAAGCATGTCTCCAGACCTAAACCCTATTGAGCATCTGTGGGGCATCCTCAAACGGAAGGTGGGGGGGTGCAAGGTCTCTAACATCCACCAGTGGAAGAGGACTCCAGTGGCAACCTGTGAAGCTCTGGTGAACTCCATGTACCCGAGGGTTAAGCCTGTGGTGGAAAATTATGGTGGCCACACAAAATATTGACACTCTGGGCCCAATTTGGACATTTTCACTTAGTGGTCTACTCACTTTTGTTGCCAGCAGTTTAGACATTAATGGTTGTGTGTTGAGTTATTTTGAGTGGACAGCAAATTTACACTGTTATACAAGCTGTACACTCACTACTTTACATTGTAGCTAAGTGTCATTTCTTCAGTGGTGTCACATGAAAATATATACCCAAATATGATGTGAGGGGTGTACTCACATTTGTGATATACTGTATACATATATATACATATATACACACACATACACTACCGGTCAAAGATATAGAACACCTACTCATTCAAGGGTTTTTCTTTATTTTTACTATTTCTACATTGTAGAATAATAGTGAAGACATCAACACTATGAAATAACACATGGAAACATGTAGTACATTTATTTTGATTTGTTTAACACTTTTTTGGTTACTACATGATTCCATGTATTATTTCACATCTTCCCTATTATACTACAATGTAGAGATTTTTTAAAACATAAGAAAAACCCTTGAATGAGTAGGTGTTCTAAAACCGTTGACTGGTAGTGTATGTATATATATATAATTTATTTCTGTATTTCTTTCTCTACTATGATAATGAGGGGGTGTCAATCAAACATCTGTGGTTGATCAATGTCAGATTTGCTTGGTGAAGCTAGCCACGATAACAATTAGCCACAATTGTGGAATTTGCGGTTCACCTTCAAAATAAAAGTCCCGCAGCGATTTTTTTAAATTTTCTTATAATATATATTTCTTTTACATTTAACTAATCAAGTCATTTAAGAACAAATTGCTATTTACAATGACGACCTACACCGGCAAAACCCAGACGACGCTGGGCACATTGTGTGCCACCCTATGGGACTTCCAATCACAGCCGGTTGTGATACAGCCTGGATTCAAATCAGGGTGTCTGTAGTGACGCCTCTAGCACTGAGACGCAGTGCCTTAGACCGCTGAGCCACTCGGGAGCACTTTGCTTGCATTGTACATCCTTGCCTGTGGATCTTGAGTCCATGAAATGTGCTGCAATAGCGCAGTGGTGCAGCGCTCTCACTTACTTTTTTTAAAATTAGAAAATACACGGTGCTGGAAAAAATATTTCTGGAAAACAAAAATTCTATCAAAACGTTAGATTGACAAACTAACTAAAAATCTAGGCTATAGCTGCCTATAGGTAGGTAAATTGAGATTTCTTCCCTTTCCTCTCTCTCTGGCGGTGGCGTGAATGATGAATAACTATTGGCGTGTGTGCAGAGGCCCGTCTGTCAGAGGCTTGACCACTTGGAGCTGGCCAAATCTGACATAACAGTCACAGACAGAAAACTCTATCAGAGGTTTCTAAAACAGCTGTCCTCAAAACAGTTTGTTCAGGAATTGGGGCTCATGTCGGCCTAAATCACACTTGAACTCGCCCTAGTGTCTGATTGCTTAGCTTACAGAAACGCAGGCAAACTGATCCAGCGCATGAACCTTATCACATCAAAGAGATCTAGGAACCAAATTCTCAGCGTTTCTACCTTGATGTTCATAAAACTCCACATGATCCCTCTGTTGTCTACCCCTAATAGTCCTAATCATCACTTATTATTACAAATAGAAGAGTATCACTCCTCACAATGGTGCTCATTTAGTAAAGTTAGATCAAAGCGGAATCAGTGTCTTGCAAGATCACATAATGATTCATTAGTATATTACATATAATTGCATAAAGGCTCATGTTGCATAGCAGTCCTATAATACATTATATCACGCCAAAAACACCTCCTCAGTTAGTGTCTTAACAAGCTTCAGATAAGAAATAACATCTTACAGACGATAGGCAATTAAGGTCACAGTTATGAAAACTTAGGACACCAAAGAGGCCTTTCTACTGACTCTGAAAAACACCAAAGGAAAGATGCCCAAGGTCCCTGCTCATCAAATCAAATGTATTTATATAGCCCTTCGTACATCAGCTGATATCTCAAAGTGCTGTACAGAAACCCAGCCTAAAACCCCAAACAGCAAGCAATGCAGGTGTAGAAGCACGGTGGTTAGGAAAAACTCCCTAGAAAGGCCAAAACCTAGGAAGAAACCTAGAGAGGAACCAGGCTATGTGGGGTGGCCAGTCCTCTTCCGGCTGTGCCGGGTGGAGATTATAACAGAACATGGCCAAGATGTTCAAATGTTCATAAATGACCAGCATGGTCGAATAATAATAAGGTAGAACAGTTTAAACTGGAGCAGCAGCATGGCCAGGTGGACTGGGGACAGCAAGGAGTCATCATGTCAGGTAGTCCTGGGGCATGGTCCTAGGGCTCAGGTCCGAGAGAGAGAGAAGGAGAGAATTAGAGAACACACACTTAGATTCACACAGGCCACCGAATTGGACAGGAGAAGTACTCCAGATATAACAAACTGACCCCAGCCCCCCGACACATAAACTACTGCAGCATAAATACTGGAGGCTGAGACAGGAGGGGTCAGGAGACACTGTGGCCCCATCCGAGGACACCCCCGGACAGCGCCAAACAGGAAGGATATAACCCCACCCACTTTGCCAAAGCACAGCCCCCACACCAGTTCATGCTCGTCTGCGTGAATGTGCCTTAGGCATGCTGCAAGGAGGCATGAGGACTGCAGATGTGGCCAGGGCAATAAATTGCAATGTCCGTACTGTGAGATACCTAAAACAGCGCTACAGTGAGACAAGATGCCCTCGCAGTGGTAGACTAGGTGTAACAACACCTGCACAGGATCGGTACATCCGAACATCACACTTGCGGGACAGGTACAGGATGGAAACAACAACTGCCTGAGTAACACCAGGAATGCACAATCCCTCCATCAGTGATCAGACTGTCCGCAATAGGCTGAGAGAGGCTGGACTGAGGGCTTGTAGGCCTGTTGTAAGGCAGGTCCTCACCAGACATCACCGGCAACAACGTCGCCTATAGGAGCAAACCCACCGTCGCTGCACCAGACAGTACTGGCAAAAAGTGCTCTTCACTGACAAGTCGCGGTTTTGTCGCACCGGGGGTGATGGTCGGATTCGCGTTTATCGTCGAAGGAATGAGCATTACACCGAGGCCTGTACTCTGCAGTGGGATCGATTTGGAGGTGGAGGGTCCGTCATGGTCTGGGGCTGTGTGTCACAGCAGCATTGGACTGAGCTTGTTGTCATTGCAGGCAATATCAACGCTGTGCATTACAGGGAAGACATCCTCCTCCCTCATGTGGTACCCTTCCTGCAGGCTCATCCTGACATGACCCTTCAGCATGACAATGCCACCAGCCATACTGCTCGTTCTGTGCGTGATTACCTGCAAAGACAGGAATGTCAGTGTTCTGCTATGGCCAGCGAAGAGTTTTGATCTCAATCCCATTGAGCACGTCTTGGACCTGTTGGATTGGAGGGTGAGGGCTAGGGCCATTCCCCCCAGAAATGTCCGGGAACCTGCAGGTGCTTTGGTGGAAGAGTGGGGTGACATCTCACAGCAAGAACTGGCATATCTCACAGGAAAATAGGCAAATCTGGTGCAGTCCATGAGGAGGTGCACTGCAGTTGGTGGCCACTTAATACTGACTGTTACTTTTGATTTTGACCCCCCCATTCCCCCTTTGTTCAGGGACACGTTATTCCATTTCTGTTGATCACATGTCTGTGGAACTTGTTCAGTTTATGTCTCAGTTGTTGAGTCTTGTTATGTTCATACACATATTTACATGTTAAGTTTGCTGGAAGTAAATACATTTGACAGTGAGAGGACAATTCTTTTTTTGCATTTCCAAATATCAATAACACTAACAAAGGGTTGAATTGTTCAACATGTGCAGTAGATGTTAACATGGCTTTGGTGATGAAAGGTACATAATGTATTTGGTATCAGGCCACTGCATGCTGTGACATGGGCCTGGATGGTGACACATCTTCAGGGGTGGCAGGTAGCATAGTGGTTAGAGCATAGGGCCAGTAACCAAAAAGGTTGCTAGATCTAATCCCAGAGCTGCCAATGTAAAAATCTGTCGTTCTGCCCCTGAACAAGGCAGTTAACCCACTGTTCATTGAAAATAAGAATTTGTTCTTAACTGACTTGCCTAGTAAAATAAAGGTTAAAAAAAAAAATAATAATTGTGTCCTTCAGTGGTACCGAAAGCAAGGGTTCTGTCAACTGGGTTCAGCTCTTCTGTCAACATGTATTGTATGTAACCACACAAACTGATAAGGACGCAATCACAGACTTATATTCATTTTTTCTACTTTCAATCTTATCTGGGATATACAGTTGAAGTCAGAAGTTTACATACACCTTAGCCAAATACATTTACACTCAGTTTTTCACAATTCCTGACATTTAATCCTAGTAAAAATAAGTTGGGTGAATTTTGGCCCATTCCTCCTGACAGAGCTGGTGTAACTGAGTCAGGTTTGTAGGCCTCCTTGCTGCACACGTTTTTTCAGTTCTGCCCACAAATTTTCTATAGGATTGAGGTCAGGGCTTTGTGATGGCCACTCCAATACCTTGACTTTGTTGTCCATTTTGTCACAACTTTGGAAGTATGCTTGGGGTCATTGTCCATTTGGAAGATCCATTTGCGACCAAGCTTTAATTTCCTGACTAATGTCTTGAGAAGCTGCTTCAATATATCCACATAATTGTCCTCCGTCATGATGCCATTTATTTTGTGAAGTGCACCAGTCCCTCCTGCAGCAAAGCACCCCCACAACATGATGCTGCCACCCCACATGCTTCACGGTTGGGATGGTGTTCTTCGGCTTGCAAGCCTCACCCTTTTTCCTCCAAATATAACGATGGTCATTATTGCCAAACAGTTCTATTTTTGTTTCATCAGACCAGAGGACTTTTCTCCAAAAAGTACGATCTTTGTCCCCATGTGCAGTTGCAAACCGTAGTCTGGCTTTTTTATGGTGGTTTTTAGCAGTGGCTTCTTCCTTGCTGAGCGGCCTTTCAGGTTATGTCGATATAGAACTCGTTTTACTGTGGATATAGATACTTTTGTACCTGTTTTCTCCAACATCTTCACATGGTCCTTTGTTCTGGGATTGATTTGCACTTTTGCACAAAAGTACGTTCATCTCTAGGAGACAGAACGCGTCTCCTTCCGGAGTCGTATGACGGCTGCGTGATCCCATGGTGTTTATACTTGCGTACTATTGTTTGTTGAGATGAACGTGGTACCTTCAGGCATTTGGAAATTGCTCCTAGGGATGAACCAGAATTGTGGAGGTCTACAATTTTTTGTCTGAGGTCTTGTCTGATTTCTTTTGATTTCCCATGATTCAAGAAAAGAGGCACTGAGTTTGAAGGTGGGCCTTTAAATACATCCACAGGTACACCTCCAATTGACTCAAATTATGTCAATTAGCCTATCAGAAACTTCTAAAACCTGGAATTTTCCCAGCTGTTTAAAGGCACAGTCAACTTAGTGTATGTAAATGTCTGACCCACTGGAATTGTGATACAGTAAATTATTAGTGAAATAATCTGAATGTAAACAATTGTTGGAAAAATTACTGTGTCATGCACAAAGTAGATGTCCTTACCGACTAGTCAAAACTATAGTTTGTAAACAAGAAATTGTGAAGTGGTTGAAAAACGAGTTTTAATGACTCCAACCTAAGTGTATGTAAACTTCTGACTTCAACTGTATATGTTTTAGTTGACACCTCTGTGATGTGTCTGGTTTACATGAATATAAAAGTATTCACCCTGGACAAAATACACATTTTAGTCCTTTTTAATCATGAGCTCTAAAGTATGTCTTTGTGTTTAAGTTACCACAGAAGCTAGTAAAAGTTATTGTGAAGAACAATGTGACATAAATGCCATGAAAAAGTTATAGTTTTGTCATCTAATAATTCAAAAAAAAGTTGTTTATACAACATTGTATTGCATTTGGTAATTCCCAAAATGTAGCCTTTGAAAGCCTTGATAGTTGAATCCTACTTCAGGGAACTGTCTGCAGACAGCTGACGACAGGGTGGCAGATGATGTGCTGCTCTAAAGTTCTGTAGCCTAGCAGACTCACCTGGGGATAGAGTGATGGACACGTTCGTTTTGATAAAAGTCTGGGAGACTTTTACAGGGAGGAGAGAGCATCAGTTTTGGAGCGAATACAATACATCCAATCCAACCAGTGACCCTTGTTAATAAACGATGTTGTCACACAGTCAGACTGCCATCGAGAAGGAGGCTTTCATAGACCATCATGTATACTATAGCTTACATCTCTGTGCTCTGGAGTGATCGCAGGTAGTCGGTCAGATGGCTCTGGAATACCATTGGGTCTCTGTAGCACCTGGAGATAGACGGAGAGATTTAGTGAGTGTGCTAGAAAGAGAGCCCTAACCTCCTACTGGCCCAGGGCCTAGTATCATGCAATATAAAGGAAAACAAACATTACATGACTTACTGACATGGAGTGTTCAATGTTCCTGCTGGTAGCAAGCCTCAGCCTGGATGCAGAGAAATGTCCTGACTTGTAGTATGGTTCTATCTCTACCAGGCTCTAAGAGATCAGATGATAAACGTGCAGAGATTAACAAAAGAAAATGGTACATGTATTTCAGTAGGAGGCTCCTCAGAGGAGGAAGGGGAGGTCCATCGTCCTCAGTGAATTTCATAAAAATTAAAAGTGAAAAATTAAAAGTGATCCTTTTTAGATAAAACCATACGAAATAAATTAACGTCATCAAATAATTGATTAAAACACACTGTTTTGCAAAAAAGATCTACAGAAGCCTCAACTATCAGAATAGTTGGTGAGTAGTTGACTCAAAGAGAGAGAATGACAATAGCTTAACAGTGTTGAACAAATTAATTTCTTAAAAAATGAAGAAGGAATGGAGAGAGAGCTAGCAATATTTTGTTGTATTTTTTCCCCAATTAGCTAGTGAATGCAGCTAGTTAGTTTAGCCTACTGAAACACACGGCTCAACAGAGAGTGATGCTATGTCAGCTAGCTGGCTATGCCTGTCCAACACTGAAACTCTTCCAAGTCAAGGTAAGCTTTTGGTTTTATTAATTTATTGCCACCGGGGCCCACCAGTGTAATTGCTGTTGACTGTACACTGTACTGCATGATTGTAGTGGGTTTACTAACAATGTTGACGTTAATACGGTGACAACGATGTAGGCTGTGTGTAGCGGTTAGCTGTTATGATAGGAGAGGTTTGGCTTGGAAAGGTTTTTTGCTAGTTCACATACAGATGATTTGTTGTCACTAAAGTCCACAAGCAAAGGTAAAAGGTGAGAGAAGGAAAGTGTAGATGCCAGAACGAATTAAACAATGATCAAAGGGATCATGCTGTTTATATGTGGCTGCTATGAAAGTGTGCGTGTGATCAGGGGTGTATTCATTCCGCTGATTCTATTAAAAAATGTTTCTTAAACGGAAGCAAATAGAATAAAATGGGGATAAACATAAATGAATTTGTCCAATAGAAACTCTCGTTTGCAACTGTTGGACTAATGATTACGCCCTAGATCAGCTAGATGCAGGCAAGAGCGTGCAAGGCGGTATTGAATGTGTCAATGTCAGTCATTTCTCTCGACCTGTGCGCCTACGTTGTAAACTTTCATTCAAAGGCTAGGTTGAAGCAACCTCATGATGGGTATAGTGAAATGTGTTTCTTGTAGTAGCCTAAACCTATTGATGTTAAATTGAGCTGGGTGAATGGAATATGAATGGCAGTCATCCAATATGCTGTAATAGAACTAAGGCCATGCTCATCATTTATTTTTGGCTTCCCTCATCTTAATTAAATGGCACCGACCACCACTGCTGTATTTAGCGTTCATGTATCAGTTGGCCTACTTCACACTCAAGTCCGCAAAGGACAACAACAGAGCTAATTAAAAGTATGCATGCCATTTGTTGATAAGGACTATGACAAATGACATGGCATATGTGAATTTATAGCCAGCTAGGCTATTATGCTATATTATGGCACCACGTCACATCTCACTAACAATTGCTAAGGTCAACATGCAAATTCCACTATTGTGGCGAATCCATATTGTGACTAGCTTCACATAGGTGACTTATTCCATAATGACATCATTCTCCTCCTTATTCGACTGTAGTTAGCTAGCTATTAGCTTAGATGCATATGATTGTTGCAACCACGCTGCTTCAAAGATCGACGATGTCGAGAATTAGCCAAGCTAGCAAAATGACAACCCTATTATTTAAGTATCCACTCTGTTTGCTTAAAGATGATCTACTTTAGCTAACAGGAGCTAGCCAACATGCATTGCTTCTGACACATGCCATGGTCCTGCTTCCTTTCCATCCGACAGATATTTTTCTATCGTAGCTAGCTATCTAATAATGGTTTATGATTATTGCAGTTTAGTTTATTTTATTATCTATTTTAAGGTTGAATGTTAGATAAGCTTTAGGCTATTTACTGTATAGAGCCCCACAGTGGAGGTGTCATAATACCTAGCCGTCAAACAGGGAAATGGTTCAAATCATTTTTCCACCATTCATTTTTCCCAAAAGGGATTTTAGAAACACTTCAAATAAGGCCTGTGTTTTGTGTAGGCTTACCCTGGCATGACGATTAGATAATCATGTAAATCTCTCTCGGACAAGGTGATTTATCAATATATTTGGCTCTATTTATTCTTTTAAAACAATAACAGGGTAGCCTAGTGGTTAGAGTGTTGGACTAGTAACCGAAAGGTTGCAAGTTCAAATCCCTGAGCTGACAAGGTACAAATCTGTTTTTCTGCCCCTGAATAGGCAGTTAACCCACTGTTCCTAGGCCATCATTGAAAATAAGAATTTGTTCTTAACTGACTTGCCTAGTTAAAAAAAGGGGGACCCACCAACTCCATATTAATGCCCATGATTTTGGAATGAGATGTTGGACAAGCAAGTGTCCACATACATTTAACTATATGCGCTACACATTATTGTTTGGGGGGTGCTAAATGTGAAACATGGCCTTTGTTGAACGCAGCCCAGTCAAATGCAATTGAGCATTGTGCCGTGGCATTGATAAACCAATGGTGTGTTAGATTTACCACCCACATACGTTTGCTTCATTATCTTATTGAAAGAAGAAATACACAAATAAATAAATGAAGAAATAATATAAATTAATCAAATTAAAGAAAGCAAGTGGGATTTATTACTTAAATAATGATTTATCTTTTTAAATGTACATTCGTCCATCGATTTATTTCGCTTTTTACGTGTGCGTTTATCCATTTGTGTGTGCATTTATTCATATATTTCTAATTATGGCAGATTTGGTCCCCCATAGAAAGGTCACTGTAGTTTAATTTGCTTAAACTTAAGCAGCTTCCTTAGATTTATGTATACAAATTACAACGAGTATGGCCTTTGGAGGCCCATACACAGAACACAATTAAAGTCTGTGTATAACATGTATCAGCTACAGGCCTATGAATAAAATAATTGCTATATAATGGTTGTATTGCAGTATAACATGGTACCCATTTATAGACTGTGTGCATTGCCCAATTAGAGGAACAGTGACATGTTCACACATCTGTGAGCAGCTGTACAAAATAGCAATGCACAAGGGAGGAGACCACCGGTGTCTTTTTAAATAGATAGTCAAATCACCTCTGCCAGGTGAAGAGAGTTGTTTGGAAGATACCAGGAATAATATCAGATGTGCGAATCATTGTGTGAACTATTGTGTGTGTGTGTGTGTGTGTGTGTGTGTGTGTGTGTGTGTGTGTGTACGTGTGCCTGTGTGTTTGTTTGAAAGAAAGAGGGAGGGAGGGAGGGAGGGAGGGAGGGAGGGAGGGAGGGAGGGAGGGAGGGAGGGAGAGAGAGAGAGCATTTTCTTTCAAGGCTATGTCATCTTTAAAGTTTAAAGTAAAGTTGTGATGTCAGACTGAACATCATGACCTGTTTCCAGACCACAAGTGGAGCAAAGAGCAAACAGCCAAGCGTTCAGAGGCATGAGAGGATGGTGGATCCAAAATATTGCTTTGTCATTCTCCCTCTCTGTCTCTCTCCTCTCTTGAACAAAAAATACTCAATATTGCAGAGCTCACAGTTCCCCCTCTTCCCTCTCTAGTACACTACAAGGTTTTGTTATCTTTAGATGATACACATTGAACACACAGAGAATCCATACAGAATACATACATACATACTGTAGAATGTGAATCCACATGAAAAACTCCCATATTGGACACGGTTGTGAACATACAGTGGGGAGAAGAAGTATTTGATAACCTGCAAAATTCTCAGTGTGTAGAGGTCTGTCATTTTTATCATAGGTACACTTCAACTGTGAGAGACGGAATCTAAAACAAAAATCCAGAAAATCACACTCATTACCTGTATAAACTGCACCTGTTTGAACTCGTTACCTGTATAAAAGACACCTGTCCACACACTCAATCAACCAGACTCCAACCTCTCCACAATGGCCAAGACCAGAGAGCTGTGTAAGGACATCAGGGATAAAATTGTAGACCTACACAAGGCTGGGATGGGCTACAGGACAATAGGCAAGCAGCTTGGTGAGAAGGCACCAACTGTTGGCGCAATTATTAGAATATGGAAGAAGTTCAAGATGACGGTCAATCACCCTCGGCCTGGGGCTCCATGCAAGATCTCATCTCGTGAGGCATCAATTATCATGAGGAAGGTGAGGGATCAGCCAAGAAATACACGGCAGGACCTGGTCAATGACCTGAAGAGAGCTGGGACCACAGTCTCAAAGAAAACTATGAGTAACACACTACGCCGTCATGGATTAAAATCCTGCAGCGCATGCAAGGTCCCCCTGCTCAATCCAGCGCATGTCCAGGCCCGTCTGAACTTTGCCAATGACCATCTGGATGATCCAGAGGAGGAATGGGAGAAGGTAATGTGGTCTGATGAGACAAAAATAGAGCTTTTTGGTCTAAACTCCACTCGCCGTGTTTGGAGGAAGAACAATGATGAGTACAACCCCAAGAACACCATCCCAACCGTGAAGCATGGAGGTGGAAACATCATTCTTTAGTTATGCTTTTCTGCAAAGGGGACATAACAACTGCACCATATTGAGGGGAGGATGGATGGGGCTATGTATCGCAAGATCTTGGCCAACAACCTCCACAGCCAGGGCAACTAAGGAGTGGCTCCGTAAGAAGCATCTCAAGGTCCTGGAGTGGCCTAGCCAGTCTCCAGACCTGAACCCAATAGAAAATATTTGGAGGGAGCTGAAAGTAAGTATTGCCCAGCGACAGCCCCAAAACCTGAAGGATCTGGAGAAGGTCTGTATGGAGGAGTGGGCCAAAATCCCTGCTGCAGTTTGTGCAAACCTGGTCAAGAACTACAGGAAATGTATGATCTCTGTAATTGCAAACAAAGGTTTCTGTACCAAATATTAAGTTCTGCTTTTCTGATGTATCAAATACTTATGTCATGCAATAAAATGCAAATGAATTACTTAAAAATCATACAATGTGGTTTTCTGGATTTTTGTTTTAGATTCCGTCTCTCACAGTTGAAGTGTACCTATGACAAAAAATTACAGACCTCTACATGCTTTGTAAGAAGGAAAACCTGCAGAATCGGCAGTGTATCAAATACTTGTTCTTCCCACTGTACATATTATGTATCTCTAAGCGAGTGTGTAGATACAGTATGATATAAACACCATATCCGGTTACTGCACAAAGCTAGCTGAGTGAAGAGAATAATTTCCTTATAGCAGCCCCCTCTGCTATTGCACCCTTGTATGTGTGTATTGTATTACATGGTCAAAAGCAATTAAACATGAAAGCTCATGTTTTAAACAGGAGATCTAGATAACATCAGTCTGAATCTGACACAGTTAGAGGAATCAGAAACACGTGTCTCATCTTTGCAATGCTTGGTAGTGTTGCAGCCACCCTGCCTGCCTGTCTCTCTCTCTCTCACACTCTCGCTTCCGCTCTCACTCTCTCCTCTCTTTCCTTCTCTCTCTCCATCTCCTCTTCCTATTCAGCCGCTTGGCATTTAGAAGGTAGCTCCTCCTCAGTCATTACCAAGAGAAGATTAGTCATCTGTCAGAGGCAAAATGACAGCCACACACACACACACACACACACACACACACACAGTCTCTTCCTGTCCCAGATGAGGAGCGGGCGAAGCCACATGTCCACCGGGCAGAGTCTCAGCTCGTCAGTCCTGCCGGTCGACAACACCATCCCCACACCACCTGTCCAACTGTTGGACTTGTCTCTCCACCGGGGAAGTGGGCCAAGAACACAGCGCTCTCTCCAATTATCCTCCCTCAAACTGACGACTCCTCACTTCCTTCTTTCTCTCCTACCACTCATGTCTGTCTGTCTTTCTCTCCTCTCCTCTACCATAGGCACACCTACGTGAAGCAGAACACTATTTCACTCAGGCAAACAGTCTCCTCAGTGTTTAGCAAAAAAACCGAGAGACAGACAGAGTCGAGCTAGCAGTATCTGATGAATCTGCTGTTGATGTCTCTGGTATACAGTTGATGAATATTGCATCAATGGCTTTCCTGGCTTTCATGCAATATCTTTAATACAGATCTTTGTTCACTACGATCTGATACTTTAGGTTTCCTTTACAGTATGTGTCACAAACTATGGCAAACTGTCCGATATCATGGACAAGCATAACATTCCTTTATGGTTCCAGGAGCGTGTGCTGCTGATTACAAATCTAAGTGAACATCGAAAAAAGACTCTGTATAACAATCCCCATGTGTTCCGTAGATGGATGTAAAAATGGTTTCTGACTGGGAGAGAAGTCTCCGGAAGAAAAAAAAACGTCAGAAAAAAATCTCATGTGTTTACCAGACGATTTACCTAGTTGCTTCTGGTGCCAGTTTAGCATTTGAGATTGGCAAGTGGATAGAGACATACATGAGAAACTCCTTCTGAGAAAACCTTTTTGACAGACTTTTTGTCTGAGCTGCCTGTCACAGTCCCTCAAGCTGACACTAAAAACACCCCCCGCACTACGGTAGGCTCACACAAAGGTGGGAATAAAAAACCAAGCAAAAAGCTATGGCCAGAATCTTGCGTTCGGAAAGTATTATGACCCCTTGACTTTTTCCTCATTTGTTACTTATTAATAATTGTTTTTCCACATCAATTTACACACAATACACCCTAATAACAAAGCAAAAACAGGTTTTTAGAAATGTATCTCAAATAAAAAACAGAAATATTTACATAAGTATTCAGACCTGTTACTATAAGACTCGATATTGAGCTCAAGTGCGTCCTGTTTCCACTGATGATCCTTGAGATGCGTTTACAACTTTGATGGAGTCCACCTGTGGTCAATTCAATTGGTTGGACATTATTTGGAAAGGCATACACCTGTCTATATAAGATCCCACAGTTGGCAGTGTATGTCAGAGAGAAAAAACCAAGCCATGAGGTCAAAGAAATTGTCCATAGAGCTCTGGGACAGGATTGTGTCGAGGCACAGATCTGGGGAAGGGCACCAAAACATTTCTTCAGCATTGAAGGTCCTTAAGAACACAGTGGCTTCCATCATTCTTAAATGGAAGAAGTTTGGGACCACCAAGACTCTTCCTAGAGCTGGCCACCCGGCCAAACTGATAAATCAGGGGAGAGGGCCTTGTGACCAAGAGTGACCAAGAGCCCGATGGTCACTCTGAAAAAGCTACAGAGTTCCTCTGTGGAGATGGGTGAACCGTCCAGAAGGACAACCATCTCTGTAGCACTCCACCAATCAGGCCTTTATGGTAGAATAGCCAGACGGAAGACACTCAGTAAAAAGCACAGCCCACTCTCAAATCATGAGAAGATAGTTTATCTGGTCTGATGAAATCAAGATTTAACTCTTTGTCCAGAATGCCAAGCGCCTGGAGGAAACCTGGCACCTTCCCCACGGTGAAGCATGGTGGTGGCAGCACCATGTGAGGATGTTTATCAGCGGCAGGAACTGGGAGACTGGTCAGGATTGAGAGAAAGGTGAATGGAGCAAAGTACAGAGAGATCCTTGATGAAAACCGTCTGCAGAGAGCTCAGAACCTCAGACTGGGGCGAAGGTCCACCTTCAAATAGGACAATGACCCTAAGCACACAGCCACGAGAACGCAGTAGTGGCTTCTGGACAAGACTCTGAATGTTTTTGAGTGGCCTAGCCAAAACCTAGCCCGGACTTGAACCTGATCGAATAGCTCTTGAGAGACCTGAAAATATCTGTGCAGCGATGCTCCCTATCCAACCTGACAGAGCTTGAGAGGACCTGCAGAGAAGAATGGGCGAAACCCCCCAAATACAGAGCGAAGCATCTAGCGTCATCCCCAAGAAGACTCGAGGATGTAATAGCTGCCAAAAGGTGCTTCAACAAAATAAAAGTAAATAAAAGTTCTTATGTAAATGTAATATTTCCGGGTTATTTTTTTCTATAAATTAGCTTTTTCATTATGGCGTATTGTGTGTAGATTAATGAGGGGGAAAAAACAATTGAATAGATTTTAGAATAAGGATGTAACGTGACAAAATGTGGAAAAGGTCAACGGGTCTGAATACTTTTCGAATGCACTGTACATTTTATCCTAGGCTAAATCTGTGTTTATACTATCTGTCATCAAGTGATCATCAGTGATTATAGAGTTGCATGCAGGTCCCATTGGTGTCCGGATAGAAGCAGAGCTGGGTTATGTCCAAAATAGCAACCTATTCCCTACCTAGTACCTTTGACTCGGGCCCAAATGGCTCTGGTTGAAAGTAATGCACTATAGGCTATAGTATGCCATTTGAAACACAGCTCTGGTGTAATCTGAGACAGTTTGTGTCAGCACCATCCTAATGAAACAGAAAATCCATGCTTGAGAGAGAGAGAGGGGGCCTGAAGCATAGTGCAAATCAGCTGATGGCAGCCGCTGTTAGAAGGTGGTGAGTAAAACGACTTTTGTTTTGGTTCTGTCATATTAGTACGTGAATAGCCAATACGAACACAGAGAGAGCACAATGTTTCACAAAGGCAGAGGAAAAGCAACATGATTCAGCCATGTTATGACAACGGGCTCTAAAAGCCAAACTCCGAGATTAAAACCGAACTGTCATTATATCAGAGACATATTATTAAAATAACCAGGAGCCTAGGCTACTGTATTATAGAAGATTACATTTCCAGCATATTAGCCTCACCCATAACACAACCCAGAAATGTAAAGGTGTATATACAAAAGGAAAACGTCAGTCAAAATGTGTCTCCAGACCTTTGTTAATTTACATTTCAAATGCTCTAAACATTTGTCTGTGATGTATATCCTGTCATTAAACTAATTAACGGTGAGTGACTGCTGAACAGTATCTATGATAACATGACACAGTGATAAACACTTCAAGTACCATTGGAAGTGTGTTACAGTTCACATAACTTAATTGCGATTTAACATACAATACAGTAAAGGCTATTTTTAGTTCAGGCAAATGTTGCTTGAATATACTGTATACCTGAGCTGAGGAGAACATTATCTTAATCGAGCCAGAATGAGAACAACCATCAATTCTTAAAAACATTCAAGTCCTCTATTTAGGGGATTTTAAGCGGTTCTGGACCGGTTCCGACCAATTTGTTTGTGTACAGAGCACTCCTTGAGCGGCGCAACGTAAATTGCTGCGCAGTCCGTGACAGCTCTGGTTGTACCGCTTTGCATGCCATTCTCCCCTCTAATCTGAGATGCAGTCTGTGAAATCTGACACCTCATTTGCATAGGGAGTGACACGTCACATTTTCTGGTCTATCGACCCAAATGATCGAGCTCCCCTGGCTGTGAACCTTGCAGTTCAGTTTACAATATGGCACATGAAACTGGAGACTAAGCGGTTGCAGTAAATGTAGTCTCATCTCACTGTGATGTTCTCAGATGGATTTAGAGGGTTCTTAACATGAAAAAAATACAAAATGATTTCGTAGAATTGGAACAGCACTTTCTCGAGATCACCTTGTACCTTAAAGCTGAAGGTGTAATGAGTCAGTAGGCATTTGAACGGTGTCTGTGCAGAGCGTTCAGAAAATGCTCTGTAGTCAGTTATATGAGATGGTGCCAATTTCGTACTGTCATTACCCACTGGGCAGACCGAGTCATTTCAACGTGGATAATTGAGTAATATTTGGTTAAAGATGTTGATCAATGAGATCCAACCCACTCAAAAAAGAGACAAAAGTTAGTTGAATATTATCACAATGCTCTAGTCTAAACCATCTAAAATCACAACCAAATGCTAGTGGAAAAACAAAGTCAGATTTTTGGTTTAGTTATCACCCAAATGTCTAACACTGCGCTATCATTCATTTAAAACCCCAGCAAACCTAAAAAAAAATATATAAAAAATACACACAGTTCAAATGGGAATTCAAATGTCAGATATTTTGTTTATTTACTCAACATATTCATGTGTCAACGCTGTGCTTCATCTAATAGCAGAGCCAAATGACCTGCATTGCCATTTCAGATTCTGCACAGATTATTACAGCAAATGCAAAGATCTCCACAGTCCTGCGACAAGCTATGCGAGCTACTTTCTTGAACATGCACCTTTTATATGATTACATAAGAATACATTTATAGTTAGACTAAACTCAAAATGTGGCCATGGAAGTGTTACTCATTTTAAGGTTGAATGTTAGATAAACTTTAGGCTATTGACTGTATAGAGCCCCACAGTGGAGGTGTCATAATACCTAGCCGTCAAACAGGGAAATGGTTCCAATCATTTTACCAATAGGGGATTTTAGAAACACTTAAAATAAGGCCTGTGTTTCGTGTAAGTTTACCCTGGCGAGACGTTTTGATAACCATGTATCTCTCTCTAGGACAAGGTGATTTATCAATATATTTGGCTCTATTTATTCTTTTAATTTCAAAAATGATAATGGGGCGGCAGGGTAGACGAGTGGTTAGCGTGTTGGACTAGTAACTGTAAGGTTGCAAGTTCAAACCCCAGAGCTGACAAGGTACAAATCTGTCATTCAACCCCTGAACAGGCAGTTAACTCACTGTTCCTAGGCCATCATTGAAAATAAGAATATGTTCTTAACTGACTTGCCTTGTTAAATAAAGGTAAAATAATTTGTATCAAAGTAGACATCATGCAAAACTGCAAATCCCTGCAGGTATTGTGTCAATTTAAAACTTGCACAAGACAGTTCACAAAATTGTCTATTTAAGAAATGTGGCCAATTTATTAATTACTACATTTAGCTAACATTAGATAGCTAGTCCAGAGATTTTTCCATTGTCTTGTTCCAGCAGTGCTGTCCAGATCATCATGGCATTGTAGTTTTTTATGATAGCCACATTAGCAGCTAATTAGCATTTCATTTTTGGGGGTAAATACAGGCGAATATATTGACAAAAGTCACCTTGTCCTAGAGAGATTTACACAGTTATCGAAATGTAACTCCAGGGAAAGCCTACATGAAACACAGATCTTATTTTAAGTGTTTCCAAAATGAATGGTGGTAAAAGATCAGAACAATTTCCCTGTTTAACCTCTAGGATTTTTGGGTGTTATGACTCATACAGTGGTAATATTGAATTGTGTTTGGTTGACAATGCAACCAAATATCAACATTTAAAGGAGTGGTATGTACTGCTTGAATAGTTTCATCTGAGCCACTGACTTAATCCCATTCTTTAACTTTTGGTTGAGTTGGTGTCACATTCTGACCTTAGTTCCTTTGTTTTGTCTTAGTATGGTCAGGGCGTGAGTTGGGGTGGGCAGTCTATGTTATTTTTTCTATGATTTGGAATTTCTGTGTTTGGCCTGTTATGGTTCTCTTTTTTTTTACCCCCTTTTTCTCCCCAATTTCATGGTGTCCAATTGTTTTGGTAGCTACTATCTTGTCTCATCGCTATAACTCCCGAAAGTCATGCGTTCTCCGATACACAACCCAACCAAGCCGCACTGCTTCTTAACACAGCATGCATCCAACCCAGAAGCCAGCCGCACCAATGTGTCAGAGGAAACACCTTGCACCTGGCAACCTTGGTTAGTGTGCACTGCGCCCAGCCCGCCACAGGAGTTGCTGGTGTCGTGATGAGACATGCCTACCGGCCAAGCCCTCCCTAACCCGGACGACGCTGTGCCAATTGTGCATCGCCCCACGGACCTCCCAGTCCCGGCCAGTTACGACAGAGCCTGGGCGCGAACCCAGAGTCTTTGGTGGCACAGCTGGTACAGCGCCCTTAACCACTGCGCCACCCGGGAGGCCCCTGGTATGGTTCTCAATCAGAGGCGGCTGTCAATCGTTGTCCCTGATTGAGCACCATACTTAGGTAGCCTGTTTTCAGACTCACAAATGCTTAGTTTGTAAATGATATCTGAATGGTGGAGTGTGCCTCTGGCAGTCAAATAATAATAATAATGATAACATGGAAACCGTGTTGTCTGGTTTGCTTAATATAAGGAACTTCATGTATTGCATTTACTTTGACTTTTTACTTTTACTCAAGTATGACAATTGAGTACTTTTTCCACCACTGTACTTAAGTACATTTAAAACCAGATACTTTTACGCAAGTATTATTTTACTGGGTAACTTTCACTTTTCTATTAAGGTATCTTTACTTTTACTCAAGTATGACAATTGAGTACTTTTTCCACCTCTGCCTAAATAGCAGAGTGAAAAGAAGGAATTCTGTACAGAATACAAATATTCTAAAACATGTATCCTGTTTTAAATAAGGTACTGAAGTAAAACTGCAAAAAGAGCTAGGCATAGGAAAAATCATTTCCAACAGACACTGGGAGACACATTTACATTTCAGCATGAAAATAACCTACAATACAAGGCCAAAAATACACCGGTTGCTTACCAAGACGACTTGAATGTTCCTGAGTGGCCTAGTTAAGGTTTTGAGTTAAATCGACTTGAAAATCTATGACTAGAAAATGGCTGTCCAGCAATGATCAACAACCAGTTTATATGATTGAAAAAAGAATGTGCAAATACTGCACAATCCAGGTGTGCAAAGCTCTTAGAGACTTACAGTTGAAGTCGGAAGTTTACATACACTTTAGCCAAATACCTTTAAACTCAGTTTTTCACAATTCCTGACATTTAATCCTAGTAAAAATTCCGTTTAAGGTCGGTTAAGATCACCACATTATTTTAAGAACGTGAAATGTCAGAATAATAGTAAAAGAGTGATTTATTTCAGCTTTAATTTCTTTCATCACGTTCCCAGTGGGTCAGAAGGTTACATACACTCAGTTAGTATTTGATAGCATTGCCTTTAAATTGTTTAACTTGGGTCAAACGTTTTGGGTAGAATTTTGGCCCATTCCTCCTGACAGAGCTGGAGTAACTGAGTCAGGTTTGTAGGCCTCCTTGCTCGCACACGCTTTTTCAGTTCTGCCCACACATTCTCTATGGGATTTAGGTCAGGGCTTTGGGATGGCCACACCAATGCCTTGACTTTGTTGTCCTTAAGCCATTTTGCCACAACTTTAGAAGTATGCTTGAGGTCATTGTCCATTTAGAAGACCCATTTGCAACCAAGCTTTAACAACCTGACTGATGTCTTGAGATATTGCTTCAACATATCCACATACTTATCCCTCCTCATTATGCCATCTATTTTGTGAAGTGCACCAGTCCCTCCTGCAGCAAAGCACCCCCACAACATGATGCTACCACCCCATGCTTCACGGTTGGGATGGTGTTCTTCGGCTTGCAAGCCTCCCCCTTTTTCCTCCAAATATAACGATGGTCATTATTGCCAAACCATTATATTTTTATTTCATCAGACCAGAGGACATTTCTCCAAAAAGTACAATCTTTCTCCCCATGTGCACTTGCTAACCATAGTCTGGCTTTTTTAATGGCGGTTTTGGGGCAGTGGATTCTTCCTTGCTGAGCGGCCTTTTAGGTTATGTCGATACAGGTCTCGTTTTACTGTGGACATAGAGACATTTGTACCTGTTTCCTCCAGCATCTTCACCACATCATTTGCTGTTGTTCTGGGATTGATTTGCACTTTTTGCACCAATGTACATTCATCTCTAGGAGACAGAACGAGTCTCCTTCCTGAGTGGTATGATGGCTGCCTGGTCCCATGGTGTTTATACTTGCATACTATTGTCTGTACAGATTAACGTGGTACCTTTAGGCAATTGAAAATTGCTCCCAAGGATGAACCCGATTTTTCCATGATGTCAAGCAAAGAGGCACTGAGTTTAAAGGTAGGCCTTGAAATACATCCACAGGTACACCTCCAATTGACTCAAATGATGTCAATTAGCCTATCAGAAGCTTCTAAATCCATGACATCATTTTCTGGAATTTTCCAAGCTGTTTAAAGCCACAGTCAACTTAATGTATGTAAACTTCCGACTTCAACTGTACATATAAATACTCACAGCTGTAATCGGGCGCCAAAGGGAACTCTAACATGTATTGACTTAGGGTGTGAAAAAAATAGATATTTATGTATTTCCTTTTCAATAAATTTGCAAACGTTTCTAAAAACATGTTTTAATTTTGTCGTTATGGTGTATTGTGTGTAGATGGCTGAGAAACAAATATATTGAGTCCATTTTGAATTCAGGCTGTGACACAACAAAATGTAGAATAAGTCAAGGGATATGAATACTTTCTGACTGATAAAGTATGTTCACATTTCATTTGCTCTGTTAAAACTACCCTTTGGAATCACTTCGATAGCAACAGGGAATATATTTTGTTTTTAAGTAGATATTGCTCAACAATCCTTCTCATAGCATAGCACATTGGTAATAGTCAGTGACAAATATCATGGCTGGGCTTGGTTAAACCCCTGGTTGGGAGACCAAAGGGTAGTTGTAGATACACTACATGACCAAATGTATGTGGACACCTGCTCGTCGAACATCTCATTCCAAAATCATGGGCATTAATATGGAGTTGGTCCCTACTTTACTGCTATAACAGCCTCCAGTCTTCTGGGAAGGCTTTCCAGTAGATGTTGGAACATTTCTGCAGGGATTTGATTTCATTCGCACCAATACACTTCGACTTGATTTAACTGCTTGGTTGTCTGACTGATCTATCTCCTGGGTTGTACACAGACTCGGTTACTGCATACTACATAACACAGCTCACTCCTCCTTCTGGATGACCATCAGATCATTGCATAAAGCATCTCAGAGTAGGAGTGCTGATCTAGAATCAGCTCTTCCCTGTCCAAATAGGCACACCTACACTAAAAATCTGATCTAGCATCAGTTCTTCCCTGTCCAAATAGGCACGCCTACACTAAAAAGCTTTATGAATATTGGCCTAGGAGTAGTAGTCCCACTGCTAGCTGTAATACCCATAAAGTGACTTACTAAAAATGTATGCACTCACTGTATAGTAAGTGTGCCAGCTTGTTTTTTTATTTGATCTATTAATTTATTTAGGTTACCATGAAGGAAATCAGTGTGTAAACAGTGAGTGAGTCACTAAAGAGCTTAGGCGTGCATTCACTCTGACTATCGACTATAATTTCAGAGCACCCGCAACACCCGTTGAATATGACCAATGTCAGGAAACGTCGGGGAAAAAACGTAATTCAATTGTTGCCAGCAGCACAGCGACAGTCACCAGCTCACTAGATGACATGAAAACAGTCTAACCAGCTCTGCTAGGGCAAGTAAAATGATCAGAGTGAGGTTTTCGCTCATGTGTCTGGAAGTAGCTAGCATGCTAGCCAACTTTACTGGTTAGCTTGACTGCTGTTTTGAGGTCAGAACGCTCAGATCAACCCTACTCCTTGGCCAAGGCTCTGAATTTACAAACGCCCAAAGCGCACTCTGGCACTCCAGAGTGAATTTACTAGATGGGATAAAAATAGCAGCAGTTTTTCTTCCCATGGTCATTTCTGTTCCTCTTATTAACAAACCACAGATTAGTTATTTTCTTGAGGATTTCAGTCCAAAAACTCAATCTGGAGTATCAACCAGAAAACGGGGAATATTAAACTGGCTTTATTCTACATCAGTGTGTGCATTCCAGACCCCAAAGCTAGAGGATAACACATAAACTTCTTTACCTGTTAGGACTGGTACGAGGACTTTTAAAACAGGTTAACACTCACAAGACCTCCGGGCCAGATGGAATACCAGGGTGTGTTCTCAAAGTGTTCTCTTCTCTTCATTCAAAGACTCAATCATGGACACTCTTACTGACAGTTGTGGCTGGTTTGCATGATGTATTGTTGTCTCTACCTTCTTGCCCTTTGTGCTGTTGTCTGTGGCCAATAATGTTTGTACATGTTTTTGTTATATTGCTACCATGCTGTGTTTTAGGTCTCATTTTAAGTAGTGTTGTGTTGTCTCTCTTGTCGTGATGCTTGTTGTGTCCTATATTTATTTTTAATCCCAGCCCCGCAGGAGGCCTTTTAGTAGGCTGTCATTGTAAATAAGAATTTGTTCTTAACTGACTTGCCTAGTTAAATAAAGGTTACATTTAAAAAATTAAAAATAAATCAATTGTATTCGGCGCAAGTGACAACATTTTTTATTTGTAAACTTATCAAGCGCAATGAAGTGCTAATGATCAAAACCCATTAGACTGAAAAGGCTCCAAGACACACATTTCTGTGTGTGGGTGTGTGTACTCTAGTTTAGGTTGGATCAATAGCCAGGAGCCCTATTCCCACTGTGGAATCCTCTTAATTCTGCTGATACGGCAAGTCATCTGGGAGAGGCCAGCCACCGTGTGTGTGTGTGTGTGTGTGTGCCCATGTGCCCTGTCTCTTCCCTCCAGGGCTTTTCTCCAGACTCACGTGCCCTGTGCTGAATTACAATACAGGAGTGCAGGGCTGGGGCTTACCCTTAACATGGGAGGCCACACACCCATGCACACACAAGCAAACAGACACACACACGGAGAAAGACACAGAAACAGGAGCGAGAGAGACAGAGGGAGAGGACAAATTGAAGAGAGGGAAAAACTATAAATTGGTATCTGACGTCAAAAGAGAGGTAACACCTACGAGTCAGATATGATTTATTTATATAGATATATATTGGGGACCTTGATGAGTGAAGATTGTGCAGGAAGTTATGAGATGAACAAGTGGTTGTGGGTCAACACTCAAAGAGGAGCTGTCAGAGTTAGGTACACACATAGGAAGTCCAGAAGAACAAAAACAAGAGCACATACATGTATAAACATAATGTAACTAATTAACATGCTATTTCTTGCACTCAATAAAACCTGGCAGCACTGAATACATTCCCAAATATAATTCCAATGTACAGAATAGAATATAATAGAGCCTGTTCAAGTCCTATACAATCCAGGTATTATATCAATAAATATACAATGGTTCCTTTCATGTGTGTGTCCTGTGCTCTGATCTTATTCTGTGAGTGTTCAGACCCTGCTCTGAGGCAGGCCAGGGCCTGTGGCAATGATCAATAATCAGGTGACAGTGGCCACCTGCCTTGATCCTAATTAGCCTAGCTTTAGATGAGATTAGCCTGCACCTGAACCCTATTCTCAGTTTTAAAAACAACTCCCTCCCAGCCTCACTACCCAGAACCCCTAGCGTCAGCCCTATACAGGGAAAAACATCTGGGCCGGCAGGGACAAAACACCTCACTTTATGCACCAGATCTCTCTTCACAGTAACAATGAAAAACAGTCATAGCTTGTCTTGTAGGTGATTCAAATCATATCTATTTTTACTAAGCTACTATGCTCTTTGAATGGGTCATAATCATGGGATATTTTTGCTGACGTGGATAGCTCTGACAGTCCTGTCAGTCTGCATAAAGAGAAACATGAATGTTCCCCCCTCCTTACCAATCCCTGGCAAAGACATACACTCTCACACAACTGACCCCACTTTCAACCATTTCAAAACTCAAACACTCCAAATAGATGTCACTTCACCAGATTCAACATGCTCAGTTTCTCACCTTTTATTTTCTCTCCCTCTCTCTCTCACACACACACACACACACTCTTCAGCTGGTGTCCTAGTCAATCTACTTTATCATTCAAAGAGACACAGGGATATTTGCAGAAGTGATACCAATGATGGTGGCTCTATTAACCTGCAGGCTGCTGGGTCAGACAGGGACCTTTACACATCTACCATCTCATCCCTCGCTTATCCCACTCTCCTGCATTCTTGTATGACCTCCAGTCACTGCCAATATCACCACTCACACTCCAGCAGGCTTCAAAACGACTAGATCATCCTATCAATGCAAGAAGAATCTTATCCTTTTGTCTATTTCATTAGTTAATTTTATGATGTGAAAAACAGATTTCACCTCACTCCTGACATTAGACACAGTGTTAGAAGGTAGAAAATAAAAGAAAACGGTAAGAAGAGTAGGAGAAAGGTTATGATGATAATCATCAATGATAATGGACATTTACAGTAGGGGATTGTGGGTAAAGAAATGAAGCAGAGAGAAGCAAAGAAGAAGAGGGAATTATTCCTTAATGAATGGGAAATGGGATGGGGTATTTTTGGACCATATGATTCTAAACAGGGTTCTGATGTATGTGTTTATTGTGTGTTTGGTTCCCTCGGTTGCATGTGTGTGTGTGCCAGACACTAATTTGATGAGAGCGCTGGGTGCATGGTGGGCATGATATGAGCTGGCCCTGCATGACTCCTCGCTCACTCGCACGCACACACACACAGGTCTGTTCGAGGTTACAGCCTGCCTGTTCAGATTAACATGTAGGGACCACAGACCAGTAGGCCTACAGCTGCATTATGATTGATTATGTTAATTTCACGGGGGTAATGCTAAATAATCAACATTTCTGTAAATCTGACAGATTTAGCCAATTCCAAATCTCACAAATTAACTAGAAATGCCATACGCAGACACAGTAATAACCTCCCAATCCTCACTGACATCCTAATACGCACCGTATGTCAGTGTGTTTTAGAATAATTTGCGTGGAACTTCAGCTCTTACAGTGATTCATAATAACCGTTCCTTTCGCTCTCTCGTTAACACTGGAGGACCCTGAACATGAGACTCATGTCATTAAGTCTGGACATTCACACTGGGGAACATAGACGAACACTGGGACACACAAACTGGAACACACAGGTGCAACCATGCACACAGTGCTCAGGTATCCTCCCTGTCTCCTTCCCCCTCGATTTCTCGTCAACCAGGCCTATAAGAACAGATTCAGACCTTTAAACAGATGGTGACTCAGCTGGATGGGAACTTCTCCCACACATTTGCACTAACCTCAGCCATCAACAGCCAAATCAACAGTAAGGAGCCAGGCAGAACCACCTCTGAGTAAACTTGCCTGTATTGTTTTGGGATGTTTACCGTGGTCCCCCCCATCTTTGTGGATGTTTTCTATAAGACATTCTAAGTGAGGTCCTTCCCTTTGTATGACCTTTGACCTTGTGTGTTGTAAGAGAGGTCTGTCCTGCTTGGACCTTAGCAGGCAAATCCTCTCCCATAGCCATGCCGCCACCTCATGCTCTCTCTGGTTTTTCACTCATTCAATAGATCAATACATATGGAGACTCATTTCAGAATACATAGGGGACCAGATAAATAACTAAAATACGCTTAGAGATGGTCATTCAAGGACGGTCAAAATGGCGAGTAGTTCACACGTACATTAGCTTTTTAGTTTTACAACATTACGATGGTCCAAATGAGCTCTCTGGTTTTGCTATCTACCGAAATAATGCTAGCGTTCACTTCACCTTGAGCTGAGCAAAACATTGTCCCAGAAGAATACAAATCTATATTTCCTCTTACCCATGCATTCTAATTGAGAGATAGCCAGGAGAGTCTGCAGTCAGTCAGGCTACTCTGTCTGTTCAGAGGGGTTTTTATTGAATCTACAGTCTACATACTGGCATCTACTGTTAGCTTTGGGAATGCAAACTCCCCCAATCACATATAAGCCTATTTTGAAGACTGCCAGTAATGATACCATTGTGTAAGAGAAAAAAAGACAAAAGTAATGCAAATGAATTCATGGTGTTGACAGTAGTATATTTTGAAGCGTTGCATGAGATCATTACGTTGCATAAAAGCAAAAACACCTAAAGTAGCTAGCAGTAGTTGTAAAAATTAAAAAAAAGTACAAATACAGTCATGATATCGAAGTACACACTTGGTTCGGTATAGAACATTTCCAAAAACAGAGTTGTTGTGCGTGATTAGGCAAAACAATATATTTCAATGAGTAATACAAATGATAATGTTAAAGGGACACTTCGGCATTTTGGTAATGATCAACTTCCCCGGAGTCAGATGAACACGCGGATGAAAATGTCATGTCTCTGCAATACAGTCTGAAGGAAGTTACTCACTAGTGTTAGCGCAATTGCTAACTAGCATTAGCACAATGCTTGGAAGTCTATGGTATCTACTAGCATGCTAGCAGTTACCATAGATTTCCAGTCATGGTGCTAGCGCAAGTTAGCAATTGCGCTAACAGTAGTTAGTAACTTCCTTCAAACTGTATTGCAGAGACATGACATTTGCCTCCGCGAGTTCATCTGACTCCGGGGGAAGTAGATAAAGGGCTGCATCCTGAAATATACCCTTGAACACATTCTCATGCCATGTAACCACAGTATGACTATCGATAGATATTGATATGGTAAATACTGTACAGGGACGGGAATACAATAGTCCAGGTTCAGCAATAGCCAGTTCAATGAACTGACTCCCTCTCTGTGACGTTGCTATGTACTTGAGGTTCAAAGCATGTATTTGGTCATGGTTCGTGTGTATTTGGCCAAGGTTGTGGAAACAGTTGGCCAGGCACATGGATTAGGTATTGTACTGGGTTTGAGTTAATACAGTATATCCTCCATAGAGTGAGAAAAAGGTTCAGCTATATGATTATATTACTATACGCTATAAAGAATAATATCATCTGATCTCACAAGCTACATCAGCATGTTATATAATGTGTGTGTGTGTGTCATGTACAGCATGTGCACTGACCTCAATAATGTCACCAAAACAGAGCAACCAGCAAAGCCTGTACATCCGAAATATACTGAATTAGCAGTGAGAGAGAGAGAAATGTATGCGCACATGACTAAGTCGCTTTGGATAAAAGCATCTGCTAAATGGCATGTGTTAATATTATTATTATTATACTGTATACGAAGAAATGACACGCTCAAACCTCCGGAGAAGAAAACATTTGCCCGTCCTATATCAAGAACTACTTCTCCTTATTTCAGCTGAATATATACTTTTCTGCCATTCAAGAAGAGACAATAACACATAACATCTCAGTTCCAGTTTAGTTAACCAAATAAGTATCAAGTATCCAGTAAGACTATTCAGTCCTCTGCTGCAGACAGCAGCTCTCCCTCCACCAAGAATTCCTGTTTCAAAGTGTCTTAAGGCACGGTTTTTGGATATGGGAATAATCACCATGGAATCAAACGGCCGTGGAGTGGATATGGGAGGAGCCCCAGAGGTTTGGACACCATCAGACCCCACCCCTTGACCCCTCAGACGACTTCAGACTCGTGACGCGCCAACGCCAGGGGTAGCGTGGCCCCACACGGGCCCTGGAAATGGTACCTGTACAGCAGAAGCACGGCACACCACACACACACACACACCCGACAAAGCAAGGATAAAAGGAGAAATCTGAGAAATGCTCACCAGTGTCCCTAAGGAAGTGTTTGGTTCTTAATTTCCCTGACAAACATCTGATCAATCAGATCTAAGACCAAAGAGCTGATAACGCTGACTGATTTCAAACCTGACAAACTGTGTGATGCAGTAGAATCATGAATAAAACACACTTTATCAGGCATCGTTTTGATGAAGAATCCCTATTTGATTAAATATATCCCGTTTTACTTTACTTTTTTTGTTTGTTATATACATACTATTTGACTTCACAAAATGTATTTTTGTATTTTGCACGTCAAGAAAAGAAATTGAAAATCCCCAAAGAAACTTGTATTACGACATAAACACATCATTTTCTAATAGTGGTGGGCTGTGGCTTACGTGAAGCGCGTGGTCTCAGAGGTGGTCTCAATGTTGAACTCTGCTACTGGCACGCCCCTGGACGCCACCTGGGGGGCAAACATGGCTGCCGGGTACACTATGGAGGAGGTGCCAACCTGCGGGCAGATAGAGAGCATAGGCACCAGCAAAGCCATTTCGGAGAAATGTGTGCATATTATACATTGGTCTGAACATCAGTTTCAGGTGTGTGGTGCTTTACATCAGGCTCTGTCTCTACAGCGTATGACAAAATCTTACTACATACTAAAAAGTGTGTATATAAAGACTGAGATACATAGCAACTACAAGATTCTCCAGCGACTACAAGGCCAACTCACCACCAGACACAGATCACAGGTGTCCAGCACTGTCTCCACCTTGGTCAAGACGTGCGAGTCCAGAGTTTCCCCGAACCAGGTCACATTGGGCCTGAGCAGACCATGGCAGTCACTCTTCTCACACCTGCACATAAAACCGCCAAGGGATGACATCACACACAAGGGATGACATCACATATAACAGGTGTATGGTTACTTAGGATTGAGAAGAGGTCAAGTTAAAAGCAAATAACACTACCGCCACCATGTGGAAAAGATTTTATCGCTGTGGCTTATATATATATATATACACACATATATGTCAACAAATAGACAGAACCATACTAATCATCCCCTACCTTGGCAGCTCCTCTGGGGGAATCTTGGCATCACTGGTATCTGGGTCAGGAGAACTGTGGAACAATCGAATAGAACCATTTTTCTAAAAGTCAAGTCACACATCCAATGTAGAAGATTCGCCTGAGCAGGTGGTTGTATTGTACTGAGGAGCTGTAGTGCCGCTTACCCTTTCCCCTCTAGGGCAGCGCATATTGGGCTGCCTTGGTTCACAGCCACATGTCCACAGCTCACACAGCGCGTCTCAAACAGACTTCCTGATGATTCACCGGGGAGAAAAACAGAACTGAGCACCTTCCAGACACTTTGGAGACGTCTCTCAAAAACATGCTGATAATGACAACATTTGTCCAAGTAGGATTTACCTTCAGGGACACTAAAGTCAATCTTATCCTTATCTTACGTTCAACTTTTGACAACAAGCTTTGGAAACCACCACTAGAGCAAGGGCTAATTATTTGAGTACATCTTCTGAGCTTACTTATTAACAATGGCGCCTCTCTTGAAACAGTGCCTTCTTTCTAAAAACATATTTGCCTGCCTTGTCTGAACCAATCCCTGCTGCCCAGCCCATTCCATCCCTCTAAAAGACCCGCTTAGCCCTGTCCCGGCCCAGCGCTCTCACCGTGGATCTTGAGGACATGCCTGGATCCGGCCTGGCGGTGCAGATCATCTATGACCTGGGTGATGACTACCACAGAGCGGCCCTGCTTCCTCAGCCGGGCCTCACACTCTGCAATGGCCAGGTGAGCCGCATTGGGCCCCTTACTCAGCATCACTTCTCGTCGGTAGTGGTAGAACTCCCACACCAGGGAAGGGTTCCGAAAGAAGGCCTCAGGGGTAGCTATGTCCTGTGGACAGAGATGGACAGGGACATGGGTGGGGAGGGGAGGGTTAGGGAACAGAGTTCACAGGATGCGGAGGTAGAGTCTAAGGGTGTCAGGGTGGAGATGGATGGGATAGTCTACATTGTTAAGGGCAGACTGGATGAGAGTAAGTGACTAGGTAAATAGCAGGTGAGAGAACGGCAAGGCACGCTGAGTTGTAGATATAGAGATCCCAGGGAAAAACTAAATAAACATGACATTTTTACATATTTAAGAGTGTGAACAAGCTCCCATAAATAAACACTTGAGGGCACAGGATGGAACAAACACAAGTTAAAGGTTTGTTTTGATTCTCTCTCTCAAAGTGAATCTCTGATGAGACTGTCCTACTTAGATTAACTGATACTGGCTCCAGCTCCTCAGCTCTCCCTGGGAACCGCACACAGTAACCGTGGTTACGCCTGAACCCTCCCCCCTCATTGTTGTTGTCAAGACAAATCCATTGATACGGGAGTACACTCCCCTCCGTATGTATTTGGACAATGAAGCTAACATTTTAAAAGTGGCTCTACACTCCAGCATTTTGGATTTGAGATCAAACGTTTCATATCGTGTCATTTTAGTCACTTTTTGTAAGTAATAATAATAATAATAATTTGGTGGGTGCTTATATTTGTCCTATTTCACACATGTACAAGCGTTTATACAACGGGTAGTTTGGAATTCCCGTAGAGTCCATCTTGCCCATGTTATACTGGACATTATACAACAGGTGGGTCTAATCCTGGATGCTGATTGGTTAAAGCCACATTCCAGACGTTGTCTTTTCCACAAGTTACCACTGGCTAAAGAAATGACGTTGAAATGCCTATTTACTCTGTTCCATCTGACTGCGCAATCCACAGTCTCATCAGCCCAGCCAGGCAATTTATAAACTTGATCTCCACTATAAAAAGCATCTAGACATTATCTCCCATTTCTTTTAGACTAACATTTAGTTTTCAACAGCGGAGATTCGTAGAAACATTGCAGTCTTTTTTTTGACATTTGCAACATTGAATTTCAATATTGAAACAAATCTCCAGCTGCCCCATAGTAATGAAGGTGTCGGGAGTCAGGACGAGACAGACAGGCAGCTTTTCTCAGCCACTCGAAATCATGAATCAGCTGGCATCATTTTTATGGATATATACAAAGAAATGTCAATAGAAAACAGGTAAATGAAATGCAGCTTTTTTTTTGCCATAGCAACCTACAAAGTTCTGGAACTATCAACCAACACTTGGGTAGTTTTGCTTTACATGGCAGTCAATACGAATTGAACTAATGACCAGGGTACGCCTAAAATTGCAATTGACAACCAGTGTTAGGGAATGTAGCACCACGTTTTGTTGAAAAATGTATGGTTCGGGAAATAATCTTGCTTTTTAATGCTGGTAACCCATTGCATAAAAGCAATAATACACTTGATGTGTTATGGTAACATTTTTAAATGCATGTATGAATTGGAAATGTGTTTTCAGCATATACCAACTCACCAAGACACTCTAGGAGAGTGGGGTCACAGCCACAATCATGAATTGTGAATGATGATGAGTGAGACGGACAAAGATCATACCTCCCCCCAAAAAGCTAACTTCCCCTGCTATTGGTCATCGTGAGAGGTAAGCATGTTTTGTTGTAGCCTTTGTAACTTTCTCACTCATCACTATTAATTCATGATTTTTCTAAATTGGTCAGAAACATCTTATTTACTCACTTAGAAAGAATGACTCTAGTCATCATTCCCCATTCAGTTCCTATTGGGCAAAACATAATCCAAAACACAACCAAACAAACTGCAAATGCATCCAATGTATTTGTAGAGTAACAAGCTTGATGTAGTCATTGGTCCCATATTCCTAGCACGCAAACACTAAATGTTTGACTACTTTAATACCCTATAAGTGAATTTGTCTAAATACGTATGACTTCTTCAAATATGGGGGGGGGGGTTAGATACATGAAGTGCTTTCATTTCTAAAGGGTAAAACTGATATGAAAATACCCTCGAACAAAAGGTAACATTCTGTACTGACGGCTCATATGAAACATCTCAAATCCAAATTACTGGAGTATAGAGCCAAATGTAAAATTCGAGCTTCACTGTCCAAATACATACGGAGGGGAGTGTTTATGGCATGATGTAAATGTCTGCGTGTACATGAGCATGTTGCAGATTGTGAAGTGAATTCCTGTAGGTCTATGCATGTCTGTTTTACATTACCTGAGATTGCCATTTCCTCCAGTAGCCTGCAGCACCCCTAAAGGTAGGCACTCCACTCTCTGCACTCACACCCGCCCCAGTAATGATGGCTATGTGCCTGGCTTTAGAGAAGACCTCTCGGAATTCAGACATATCTACAGAAGATAAACATTTATACATTAACAAGAGCCATTAGAGCAGGGATGGGAAACATTGATGGGGGACACAAAAACATGAACTCGTCATGAGTGGCCGCAGTGGCTCGGGGGTCTGAGTACCCACACATGCAGGCGGAGCCAGATCTTAGCCTTTTGGGGGCCCCAAGTAAAATTGTTGGGAGGCCCGCCCAACTTGCGAACAAAACATTTTCTCAGCCCCCCTCTTGACAGCGGTGAGACATGTTTGGGGTTTTAGAGTTAATTTCATGCAATTCGATTCATTTTCCCATGGGGCGGAGAGAAAAGTTTACAGTTTTGAATATGATATCCGAGTGAGAGTGACTAACAAAATCAACTGGGGCCGCCTGGTCGGTAATTTGACCACGATTACAACAAGTTTAGATAGCTGGCTAGAATAATTTAGCAATCTAAAGATGTGTAGCTGACATGGGGTAGTGGAGTGACTGACATAACAATAGAAGAACTGCTGATGCCCATCCCAATTGGTTTATTTATTATTTTTTTGGGGGGGGGGGGATTGATCCGAGGATTTGCCCTTCCCTGCATTAGACTGTTCACTCAGCATTAGCCTAGGCCTATTACAATGTACACTAGAAAGTAAAGCCAATGTATGGAGACATGAATTCAGCTCATGCATGTGGTAGGACTTTACCTGAACTGGCAGACCTGGTCATCTCTACCAAAGGCCGACGTGTCACTGGAGAAGACACGCGAGGACCAAGTCCAATTGAAACTAGATTTCGAAGAATCATTGTCACTACAGCTCTGTAAGAGAAGACAGAAAGTTAGGATAATTATTTTCTGACTGCATTTGGAATAGTTTGTCCTAGTTAAATATAGGTGACACAGATGGACAAACTATATCATTACACATTTGCATTCGTACACTTTTAAGGCCACGGTCATTTATATGTATCTTCATCGTGTCATTTACTTGTTTGAATGTGGGAATGAGAATTGTCACCAGCGCCTGATCAATGTCAACTGGCTGCGATATACATATTTACTTGTTACATTTTACATCGCGTTGTGCATGACAGCCTTGAATTTTAACACGTTTTGCGTGGGCATAAGATTACGCATTCTAAAGGGTATTTAGGCGAAAACGTGTCCAAACCAGCAGTCTACACAAGTGTTAAAAGTTTTGATTGTCAGTGAGCAAACTCAAATCAGCTGTGGCTCGTAAATCAAATCGTGTTTTATAAAAACTAACAGAATATTAAAGAAATAAATATAATTTCCTCAACGATACTATAGCCTACATTTCTAAAACATTGAAAACAGGGGTATAAAGAAGAGCCATCTTGAATACTAAAAGTAGCTAAATACCAAAAGTAAAAATGTTACATGCAGGCAAATAAGGTGTACAACGATCACTACATGGAATTGCCTTTTTCAGAATAACTCGAGTTTATGCATAACAGGTCCATACATACCCAGCAGAGTTACCAGATGGCGAGGCAGAGTTTGTTTACTTTTCTTAATGTAATTAATTTGAAAAACCGTAAAGACTCCCTTGCTGTCGCAAAGCATTGAAGATTCCGCTCCAAAATCCACTATTGAGGGGAAAGTTGTAGGCTAGTTAAGTTAATAGTGCCCTCTGGTGGTGTACGTTTAAAAAAACATCCCCTGACCTCATACATGATTTCCACTTGCTGATCAATATCCATACAGGAGCTTATATTGATAATTTAACTACATAAATCCGCATTAGATAGGCTATTTTTGAAAATGTAGGCCATTTACTTGATTATTCATAATTGTTTCCCTTTATTCCATTCTCATTCCCCTCTGGCTGCTGTTGGGTTAAGGAGCTTTGTAGTGGCGGCTCCACCTCGCTTCAAAAGTCACATCTCCCTCTCCGGTCTCGACCCGTTCAGTTTTTTTCCTCCCCATCTGTACCTCCTCTTGAGCGGTGGTGGCTCTCTGTCTGTCCCAACCCCTTAGTCGTCACTGGACGCTGCTCAAATTGATGGCGGCTTCTCCAGAGGACCATATAGACCGCCGGCCGATCAGGAGAGTCCGGTCCAAGAGCGATACCCCGTACCTCGCCGAAGCCAGAGTTTCCTTCAACCTGCGCACAGGTAGGTTGCTTCTCACGTTTGGCCATTGATTTTCAGTGTTCGATGCATTGTAGCGTATAAAGCGCTGCACCTAACCTTACTAGCCTATTGTAAACTAACGGTTTTGTAACGCATAATTCTATTTTATCGTATTTGTTTTACTGAGACTGTGCTTGATCTGCGCTATTGCCAGTGGGCTCTAGTGCATGTAGCCTATGATATGGAAGTTTGGTTTTGCCTCATTTGCAATTTTGGTAGCATTTTGGACAAGTTTATCATATCAATCGAATTGTCTGATTGCTAAATTGATCATTTGCGATTAGGCTTTGTAAGAAGAAGAACAATACTCATGATCATTATTCAACGTGTGAGATTTGATTTCGTAAGAGAACGGAATTAGGCATTAATTAAATTCAGTTACATAATAGAGAAGCATTCGAATGGCAATCTGAGCCCCAACGTGATCGTAGTCACCAGCAAGGTGTCCAGGATTAGGCTACACCGGATAGATCCCTGCCAGCGAACAGATTGGTGTTGACTGTTAAAGCACCCGCGTACAGTGCATTGGGAAAGTATTCAGACCCCTTCCCTTTTCCACATTTTGTTACGTTACAGCCTTATTCTAAAACGGATTAAATGTGTTTTTTCCCCCCTCATCCATCTACAAACAATACCCCATAATGACAAAGCAAAAACAGGTTTTTTGAAATGTTTTCTAATTTATTACAAATAAATCAACAGAAATAGCTGATTTACATAAGTATTCAGACCCTTTGATAAGAGACTCCAAATTGAGCTCAGGTACATCCTTTTTCCGTTGATCATCCTTGAGATGTTTCTACAACTTGATTGGAGTACAGCTGTGGTAAATTCAATTGATTGGACATTATTTGGAAAGGCACACACCTGTCTATATAAGGTCCCACAGTTGACAGTGATTGTCAGAGCAAAAACCAAGCCATGAGGTCGAAGGAATTGTTCGTAGAGTGCCGAGACAGGATTGTGTCGAGGCACAGATTTGGGGAAGGGTACCAAAACATTTCTGCAACATTGAACGTCCCCAAGAACACAGTGGCCACCATCATTCTTAAATGGAAGAAGTTTTGAACCACCAAGACTCTTTCTAGAGCTGGACACCCAGCCAAACTGAGCAATCGGGGGAGAAGGGCCTTGGTCAGTGACGCTCCCCGTCCAACCTGACAGAGTTTGAGAGGATCTGCAGAGAAGAATTGGAGAAACTCCCCAAATACAGTTGTGCCAAGCCTGTAGCATCCAAGAAGAATCACTGCCAAAGGTGGTTCAACAAAGTACTGAGTAAAGGGTCTGAATACTTTGTCATTGTGGGATATGTAAATGTATGTAGATTGATAAGAGAAAAATAATTTAATACATTTTAGAATAAGGCTGTAAAGTAACAAAATGCAGAAAAAGTCAAGGGGTCTGAATACTTTCCGAATACACTGTTTGTTAGATACATCCCAGTTATTACATACAGAGTAAGACTGTATTAGTGTATTGGATGTTGATTCGATTTTGGTTATGGCTTGTGGGAAACGTGCACAAATTGTTCCCCTCGAGCACCTAGGTGTATTGCATTCCTTGTTACCATGGTGACTTTGCATATTTCGGGGTAGAGTCAGTTGTTAGACCATGAGGTATTCATATGTTTTGCAATGTAATTGCATACATTCTGAGCCAAATGCAGACAAATGTAGCCTTTCAATCAAATATCGTAGTTATTTGTATTTCGATATCATGCAAAATATGGTCAGTGTGATTGCCATTTAAAAACTATATTTTTTACCTTTTATTTAACTAGGCAAGTCAGTTAAGAACAAGTTCTTATTTACAATGACGGCCTAGGAACGGTGGTGCAACTGCCTTGTTCAGGAGCGGAACGATTATCAGTTGACAAATAGTCAATGCATCAGTTCAATAGTCTTGCAGTGCTTCTGTCACACGGCTGGCTGGCTGGCTGGCTGTGGTGCTGAAACTGCTAGCTAGCCAAGTTTGCTCGCCAGTTGCGTACTTGCAAAGACATCAAATAACTTAAGGTAAAGTCTTTGAATGTTTTATTTTAGGGGCTTGTTTTATCTTTAACCTGCTATATTTTGTTAAACCAAACTGTATTGCTACATTTCTGTTTTGATCATCATCACGCAGTCCTCCACCCAGGTGAATTGCAGTTGTTTTTCCAGTCACACCCACACTGTGAATTCTGCTGTGACTAAACTGCAGCATCAGTCCCGATAGTGTTAAGATTGGCTTTACTTGTGTTGTTGATTTAACACACAATATTGCACACCAGCTTGTAGTCCTTTGCATAGTTTCGGGAATAAATACTTTGCAGGCTATTGATGTATTTTGGAAATGTCTACATTCTTGTGTTTTGATTTGCCCAAAAACATGTTTTACAATAATCTGCAAGGAATCAGTTAGAGAGAGAGAGAGACTAAAGTCACCAAGCCATTTGGCCCAGATGAGCCCTGAGGTAACCAGAACCTGTTTCACACTGTCTGTTCTAATGAGCCTGTCAGACCGTGGAGGGGAACAGGCTGAGAGGGTTATGACTTTGCATGTCTCAGTCCTCCTTTTGCCACTATTGGGAGGTGGCCTTAGTGGAGGGGGGCAGGAGAATGGGGACCACCACTACTAACAGCTGAACTATACCCCACCAGCACCTACGGGATTCTTGGAATAGGCCTGAAGCAAGCTGCTAATGTATATTCTACTGTATATGACCACAAATCTGTCTTTGCCAGACACCACAGATCACAATATGGTGTCAGATATCCCACTCACTCACACACACACACACACACACACACACACACACACTCGAACAGACACACCATTCTGAGAGGACAACAGTGCAAATGTCTGAGGATACAGTTCCAAAGGCACTCGATTGTCTGACTGGCCGATGAACGTGTTGATCAACATAAAATATTTTTTCATGCGTGGCTTGGAGAAGTCAGTATGCAGTTCTATTCTGTACCCTGAACGGAAACTGCTGAAACATTTGGAACCCTGTCCTCCCAGGGTCACATACAGTAGGCTCATATAGTCTCTGCAGTGAGGCTCGCTCAGCCCTGCAATGTTCTAGCACCATGGCGTCCATTTACTTTATGACAGGAATTACCCCATCATTGAATCAGGGGTGAGTACAGTAAGGATTGAGTATGACAAGACATAGGTATATTGAATTGGTCTGTTTAGCATCTTGTGGCTAATTTGATTGGTCTATATGATTAGATTAACCGGAGCTGAGTCATGCTGCTGGCTGCCATGTGAGTTCATCCTTAACATAGTGGAGGTTTCTGTTGTTGGAAACCACAGCTAGGCTAAGCCTTGTTCTCTCTCACTGTTATGAAGCACCCAGTGATGTGATGCTGTACAGTTGAGTCCTAAATGGCACCCTATTCCCTATATAGTGCACCACATTTGACCAGAGCCCTTTGGGACGCAGTTGAAAATCAGAGCAGCAGGTGACCATTCCAAAGGAGTATGTATGTGTGTGTGTGTGTGTGTGTGTGTGTGTGTGTGTGTGTGTGTGTGTGTGTGTGTGTGTGTGTGTGTGTGTGTGTGTGTGTGTGTGTGTGTGTGTGTGTGTGTGTGTGTGTGTATCTGCAAGCTATACATGGCTCTGCTTTGAGCGATTGGAACTACATCTGTCAGATGACTTAACAAGGTGAAGCCAGGATTCCAATCAATCATCCCAACAGGAAATTACTGCTAACCAGAGAAGCTGGTTGACACGTCCATTTCACACTGTGCACACAAATGCAGAATGAATAGAATCCAGTCCCATCTGTACAGGCAAATGAAGGATTAGAATGGCAGGCTGCGGAGTGAATGTTTGGGTGAGAGCTGTGTGTGTGTTTGTGTGCATGCCTGTATGCACGTTTGCGTGCATGTTTGTGTGCGTGTGCTTGCAACCTTGTGTGTGTGTGTGTGTTGCCTGCCTGCCGGTCAGTCCAGCAGCTCTCTCATTAGATTAGTCTGTTTTGTTTGCTCATCATTTAGGCATAGCTTAACAACAGTCACATCTGTTATCTCCCTCTCCCAAACAGACACAAGGACACACACACACACACACTTCTCCCTTCCTTATACACACTCTCCTTTTATTTCTCCTCATTCATTCTCTTTCACACTCTAGCATACTGTCATCTTGTCTCACACAGTTTCACTTACTGAAGCCCACCTTTGCCTCTCTGTCTCACACACGCAGTCACACAGTGTGTTTTAAGTTCAGATGTACTGGTTGTCAGTGGTCCCTTCAGTTAGCTGTTACAGTGTTTTGTGGAAGTCATGAACCTTAACTTTGTGAATGGTGCTCTTTGTCTCTAACATGAGGTCAGATGGAAAGAGATGTATACTTTTTCTCTCTCTGTGTGTGTGTGTGTGTGTGCGTGTGTGTGTGTGTGTGCGTGTGTGTGTGTGCGTGTGTGTGCGTGTGTGTGACAGACATACAGAAAGATTTGTTATACTGTAGTTTGACTGTTGACCCCTCAACCCCTACAGCAGTGGTATTCAAACTTTTTCAGCAGGGATCCCATTTCTTTTCTTCTTTTTTTTCTCAAATTTCTTGCGACCCCACCCCAAATCTAATGAAACAACTTTAAAATCTGTACATTTTAGATTTTTCCATCAACAAATAACCTTAAATTCGTTGCATTTTACTTTCTTATCAAAATGAAGAGAAAACAATAAGCACATTTACTCAATAAAATTGTATCTTTCAAATTGTCTTTCTTAAAAACGTTTGTATATTGTCCCATACGATAATCTGTACTCTTTAAAGATGCTCTATGCAGAAGTTGCTGTACCATTTCCTGGTTGCAAAAATGTGTAATATTTCACCTAATTTCAGTTTGTGACAAAACAAGCAAGTATATTGTAGAAAGTCATCGTACCATCTGAACAGCTGTGAAATATAATAAAAAAAATATATTGTATTTTTACCAAAAGTAAAAGACGCAAAAAACAAAACTTAAAAAAAATGTGAAGTATAGAACTAGTGCATATAGAACAGATCTACTGCTTCTTAGACTTTTAGACTCACATTTCTGTGACTTGTGAGGTTTCCCAAAAAGAAACATATTGCGGCTGTACGTTTTAGCGACCCCACTGCAGTTCCCTTTGAATACCGCTCTGCTAAAGTATTGTGGAAAAAAAATCCAATCAGACAGAAGCCTTTCATCTGTGTGTGATTGTAAATTGGATCTGTTTTTGCTTTAGTTCAATCACATGTTTTGTGCACTCCATATAGGATCGCTACACTCATTGTTGATCTGTCTTAAACCAAATACTGTGTATCTTGTAATGTCATGGATGTGATACACTGTGCATTTCACAGGGGTGGGCTACTGTGCAGTAGTTAGATGTCCTGGGAAGCTGAATGCTGTGTGTGCAGACTAAGGCGTGGGGGCGTGCGACAGGGGACACTGATGGCTAGATCTCCATTGCAGCACATGGGCTGAATGTAAATAGCCTGTATGCGCTGGAGACTGGACTGGACTCGGCTGAGCTGCATTGCAGGGGACATGAATTTGAAGCTATTTTCATACACATGGATGCACACATACACACACTCCATTTAACACATGACTCCCTTCCTCAGCACCAAACACACTGACAACCTCTTCACAATGTTACGGGAACATTATTTCCCATTCCCAGATGCCTAGTATCAGTGTATAAGCATTACCTGTCAGGCCCTGATCTGCTTCACCTGTCCTTGTGCTTGTCTCCACACCCCTCCAGGTGTAGCCCATCTTCCCTATTATCCCTTGTGTATTTATACCTGTGTTCTGTCTGTTCGTTGGCAGTTTTTCTTGTTCATTCAAGCTAACCAGCGGTATCCTGTCAGCGCCTCTTTTCTCGTCCTCCTGGTTTTTGACCTTTGCCTGTCCTGAACCTGTACCCGCCCGCCTGACCTCTCTGCCTGAGCCTGCCTGCCGTCCTGTACCTTTGCCTTACCCTTGATTTTTGACCCCTGCCTCCCTTGACCTGTCTTTGTCTGCCCCTGTTGCCACAATCAACATTGTTACTTCGACAGTCTGCATCTGGGTCTTACCTTGATTCCTGATAGTACGAACTGGCCATGACTGACCCAGCAGACTTGGACCAGCTCCACTATGCCATCTCCTCCCAAGGAGCCACCATTGGTAGGCACGAGGAGTTGCTTCGCGGCATAATGGAGGGGTTCCAGGCCACGGCCGATTGTCATGACCAAACATTGGACATGTTGCGGGAGCATGGCCATGGGTTGCCTTTAGGCAGCCGGCCACGAAGGGTAACCTCCCAGCCCCTCTGTAACCCGCCTGGTAGCAGTGCCGTCACCGCGGTTTCCCGGGCACCCCGTTTACCTCCCCCGGAGTGCTATGATGGAGATTCCAGAACCTGCCAGGCATTTCTCTCCCAATGCTCCCTCGTTTTCGAGCTGCAGCCTTCTTCTTTCCCCTTGGACCGCTCAACGATTGCGTATATTATTACGCTGATGTCCGGGAGGGCACTCGCCTGGGCCACGGCGGTGTGGGAGCAACAGTCTGCCTCCGAGGTATTCGTGGCGGAGGTGAGAAAAGTATTCCTGGCGGAGGTGAGAAAAGTGTTCGAGGCTCTGGTGTCCGTGAGAGAGGCTGCCCGGAAGTTACTCCAGCTCCGGCAACACACCCTGAGTGTGATAGACTATGCGGTGGAGTTCTGCACGCTAGCAGCGGAGGGTACCTGGAACCCGGAAGTGCGGTTCGACAAGTTCCTGCATGGATTATCAGAGGAGGTAAAGGATGAGCTGGCAGTCTGAGAACTACCAACGGGTCTCGATTCACTCATCGCTTTAACCATCCGGATCGATGGTCGGCTACGGGAACGTAGGAGGGAGAAGAGGCTATTAGATTGTGGCCCCAATCCCTCACTCAGGGATCCCACCATGAGCTGATAAACTCCGGACGTCCCTGAAAGGATCCGTGCTTACCCGTGTCCCTCCAAGCGCCTCCCGGAGACTGCCGATTCACCTCTTCCCGAGCCGATGCAGCTCGGCAGGGCTAGGCTATCTCCAGCCGAATGCATACGCAAGACTTGAGACCTATAGTTGTCTGTATTGCGATACTGATGGTCATTTTGTGTCTTGTCCCTTCAAGAGAGCTAGCTCATTCATTGGAGTGTGTACACTGGAGGGTCTGAAAGATAATGGTTCTTCTCCCCTTACTCTCCCCCCTCTCTATGCCATCCTGCTGTGGGGCGACCAGTCCAAGTCTCTCCAGGTACTCATCGACTCAGGGGCCGATGTAAGTCTCATGGATGTTACCCCACCGTCCGAGCTGGGCATCCCCACTCAACAGCTCTCTATTCCCATGGGTGTTAGAGCGCTGGACGGGCGCTCTATAGGCCGGGTCACCCACAAGATCACCCCTGTCAGCCTATGAGTGTCGGGGAACCACAGCGAGGCTATCCAATTCCTGCTAGTTGACTCCCCGCAGGATCCCGTGGTATTGGGATTCTCTTGGCTCCAGCGACACAATCCCTCCATTGACTGGGCTTGGAAATTCCCCTGGACCTCTCCGCCAGCTCCGCAGAGTACCAGGACCTCTGAGAGGGGTTCAGTAAGGCCCGGGCCACTTCGCTTCTGCAGCACCGACCGGTATCCAAGAAGGTCAAGTCTGAGGCACTGGCATGTTGCTATAGGGCTGCAGCCACACCCCCGGAAGCCGAGACCTAGTAGTCTAGTTTCCCTCCTCATTAATCTACACACAATACCCCATAATAACAAAGCCAAAAACAGTTTAGGCATTTTTGCTAATTTATAAAACATTTAACTGAAATATCACATTTAACTATATTCAGTCCCTTTACTCAGTACTTTGAAGCACCTTTTGGCAGCAATTACAGCCTCAAGTTTTCTTGGGTATGACGCTACAAGCATGGCACACCTGTATTCAGGGAGTTTCTCCCATTCTTCTCTGCAGATCCTCTCAAGCTGTATCAGGTTGGATGGGGAGCATTGCTGCACAGCGATTTTCAGGTTTCTCCAGAGATGTTAGATCGGGTTCAAGTCCGGGCTCTGGCTGTGCCACTCAAGGACATTCAGAGACTTGTCCCGAAGCCACTCCTGTGTTGTCTTGGCTGTGTGCTTAGGGTTGTTGTCCTGTTGGAAGGCCCTTCTCCCTCGATTGCGCAGTTTGGCCGGGTGGCCAGCTCTAGGAAGAGTCTTGGTGGTTCCAAACTTCTTCCATTTAAGAAGGATGGAGGCCACTGTGTTCTTGGGGACCTTGAATGCTGCAGAATGTTTTTGGTCCCCTTCCCCAGATCTGTGCCTTGACACAATCCTGTCTCGGAGCTACGGACAATTCCTTCGACCTCATAGATTGGTTTTTGCTCTGACATGCACTGTCAACTGTGGGACCTTTATATAGACAGGTGTGTGCCTTTCCAAATCATGTCTAATCAACTGAATTTACAACAGGTGGACTCCAATCAAGTTGTAGAAACATCTCAAGGATGATCAAGGGTCTGAATACTTCTTTAAATACAGTAGAAGTCGGAAGTTTACATACACTTAGGTTGGAGCCGTTAATACTCGTTTTTCAACCACTCCAAAAATGTCTTATTAAACTATAGTTTTGGCAAGTTGGTTACGACATCTGCTTTGTTCATGACACAAGTCATTTTTCCAACAATTGTTTACAAACAGATTATTGGACTTATAATTCGCTGTATCAGAATTCCAGTGGGTCATAAGTTTTCATACACTAAGTTGACTGTGCCTTTAAACAGCTTGGAAAATTCCAGAAAATTATGTCATGACTTTAGAATCTTCTGATAGACTAATTGACATCATTTGAGTCAATTGGAGTTGTACCTGTGGCTGTATTTCAAGGCCTACCTTCAAACTCAGTGCCTCTTCGCTTGACATCATGGGAAAATCTAAATAAATCAGCCAAGACCTCAGAATAAAAATTGTAGATCTCCACAAGTCTGGTTCATCCTTGGGAGCAATTTCCAAATGCCTGAAGGTACCACGTTCATCTGTACAAACAATAGTACGCAAGTATAAACACCATGGGACCACGCAGCCATCATACCGCTCAGGAAGGAGACGCGCTCTGTCTCCTAGAGATGAACGTACTTTGGTGCGAAAAGCGCAAATCAATCCCAGAACAACAGCAAAGGACCTTGTGAAGATGCTGGAGGAAACAGGTACAAAAGTATCTATATCCACAGTAAAACGAGTCCTATATCGACATAACCTGAAAGGCCACTCAGCAAGGAAGAAGCCACTGCTCCAAAACAGCCATATAAAAGCTAGACTACCATTTGCAACTGCACATGGGGACAAAGATCGTACTTTTTGGAGAAATGTCCTCTGGTCTGATGAAACAAAAATATAACTATTTGGCCATAATGATCATTGTTATGTTTGGATGAAAAATGGGAACTCTTGCAAGCCGAAGAACACCATCCTAACTGTGAAGCACAGGGGTGGCAGCATCATGTTGTGGGGGTGCTTTGTTGCGGGAGGGACTGGTGCACTTCACAAAATAGATGGCAACATGAGGAAGTAAAATTATGTGAGTATATTGAAGCAAAATCTTAAGATCAATGCTACCAAATACTAATTGAGTGTATGTAAACTTCTGACCCACTGGGAATGTGATGAAAGAAATTCAAGCTGAATGCTCTACTGTTATTCTGACATTTCGCATTCTTAAAATAAAGTGGTGATCCTAACTGACCTGAGACAGGGAATTTTTACTAGGATTAAATGTCAGGAATGAAAAACTGAGTTGAAATGTATTTGGCTAAGGTGTATGTGTAACGGTTTTCTTTACTTGAAGGAGAGGCGGACCAAAACGCAACGTGGTGGTTATTCATGTTTTTAATATAGACACTATACATGAATAAACTAACCTAAACAGCCTTTCTCACATTTATTGTTTTGTTATCTGGTGAAAACAAACAGAGACAGGAACAATCACCCACAAACACACAGTGAAACCCAGGCTACCTAAGTATGATTCTCAATCAGAGACAACTAATGACACCTGCCTCTGATTGATAACCATACTAGGCCGAAACATAGAAATACACAAATCATAGAAAAACAAACAGACTTCCCACCCCAACTCCCGCCCTGACCATACTAAATAATGACAAACAAAGGAAATAAAGGTCAGAACGTGACAGTACCCCCCCCCCCCCTCCCAAAGGTGCGGACTCCGGCCGCAAAACCTTGACCTATAGGGGAGGGTCTGGGTGGGTGTCTGTCCGCGGTGGCAGCTCTGGCGCAGGACGCAGACCCCACTTCACCTTCGTCTTAGTCCGCCTTCTTGTCCGCTTCCGTGGCCTCCTAACCACGGTGACCCTACTAAATGACCCCACTGTACAGAGGGGCGGAAGCTCTGGACAGAGGGGTGGAAGCTCTGGGTTGACTGGCAGCACTGGTGCCTCTGGGCTCACTGGCGGCCCCTGGCAGACTGGCGGCACTGGCGGCCCCTTGCAGACTGGCGGCCCCTTGCAGACTGGCGGCCCCTTGCAGACTGGCGGCCCCTTGCAGACTGGCGGCACTGGAGGCCCCTTGCAGACTGGCGGCTCCTTGCAGACTGGCGGCACTGGGCAGACTGGCGGCACTGGCGGC